>NW_028113548.1:0-30000 GCF_964273705.1 Natrix helvetica
ACAAAGCAACCCAGAAAGTATACTTTAAACTTTTATATGAAAAAACAAGTATGTAAAAGCGATGAAGATAAATAAGAACAATAACCATGTAGGTTTAAAATTATAATTGTTATATATGTATACTTTTTTTCTTTCCAAAAAAGGGGGAAGGAAGATATATGTTAAAATTAAAGATGTTTATTGAAATGAAATTATAAATATCATCAACATAAAATGGAGCCCGTTCAGAGGCTGAAATACACCAAGTAAATGAGATGAAGAGTATGGAAGAGGGGAGAGAGGTAAAGGGAAGAAGAGAGGGATAGGAGAGAGGGCGGGGGAGACGAGGAAGAGAGAAAGAAAGAGTAGAAAGGGGAGAGAGGAGAAGGAGAGAGGAAGAGGAAGCAGAGAAGGGAAGGAGGACAGAGGGAAGAAAGGAGGTAGGGAGGGGGAGGAGAGAGGGAGAAGAAAGTGATGGATAAGGTACAAAATATGGTGTATGGGGAGCAGAAGAGCCAATAATTGTTATTGGGGGTTGAGGGTAAATGAATTGACGTAAATATTTAATAATACAAAATTATGTTGGTTATGTAACAGTATACATGTGGTTATTTGTATGGAAATGAAAAAATAAAAAGCTTTATTTTTTTTTAAAAAAGAACAATAACCCTGTGGAGGTATACCTGTAACTATACATAAGAGAATAAAAATATTTTTTTAAAAGAAGAAATTTTGGCTCCATCGTGGTCGGGATGCCTCTAATTAGTGCGTGGCCATGCAGGTGGCAACAAAACACCATGCAGCAGGTTCCAACTGCCACGCAGTGCTTTTTGTGAGACACCTTCCACGATAATAGGAGAGGAGAGCCAGCCTGGAGTCAGCAGTCAGTTCTGCTGAGGGAAAGAGGGAAGAGAGACAGAAAGGGACAGAGAAGGAGAGAGAAAGTGACAGAAGAGTGGGAAAGAAGGAGAGAGAAAGAGAGACAAAGAGAAAGAGGGTGAGAGAGATAGAAAAAGACAAAGAGGAGAGAGAAGGGAGAAGGAGCGAGAAAGTGATAGAAGAATGGAAAAGAAGGAGAGAGAAAGAGAAGAGAGACAAAGAGAAAGAGGATGAGAGTAACAGAGAGAGAGAAAAGAGGAACGAGTAAGAGAACATCTCATTTCAACTCTGAAGTGCAAATATTCTCTTTGATTGGTAATTTTATTTGTCCATTTCCTATCCAATGCTCTCATTTCTCCTTAAGTCCATCAAGAATTCCCTTTTTATTGAATTTATCACAATACCTTGAGAGCAACTTTTTCAGCATAGCTTTACAGCTATTTAAAATATATAGTAATTTAGGTCAGGTTTCCAGAGCATTAGTCTATTTATAAGTCACTAAGAGCAAAGAAACAGAACAGAATTCAGAAAGTTGGCTTCCCTTTTTGTAATGCCTATTGCCTGCTTAATTTTCTACCTACATTTTTGATAACTGATATTCACTGTTGACCCAAGAAGCCCATCGTAGAAAGAATCCCTCCCTATGAACTTTGTTGGGTTTTCATGGAATGAAGTTTGATCTTTTTCTCAACCATACAGAAGCATATTCTTTCTAAGTAAGATATAATCAAGATAGTCCATAATTGCCTACCAATCTAACAGTATGGCGATTGACAATCTCTTTATATTTCAACTCTAACTCTTTCAGTCTTAAAGGTTTGGTGAGGAGAAATCCAAAAATTCTTTTAAAGAGGAAAACATGCTTGCACAATTGTATCCATGGAGACATGTATATATACACAACACAGAGAGAAACAAACTTAACAAAGTGCTAAGAGGAAGCGTAAACTAAGGGGCTTTTTAATTAACCGTTTTTTAAAAATTTTAAGGGGTTCTAGATTTGGAGTGTGGTCGAGAGTGGAGGGAGCGGAGTGGGGGAGGAGAGGGAAGATAGCATTCCAATACAGGGCTCTTTGATACCAACGGTCGTAGGGAGGGGCAGGTGCGAGGACAGATTAAGAACGTGTAGTCGGTTGGAGACCGTGGTTATTGGTCATACCCGGTCGCTTGTACCAACCCCCGCATACTAGGTGGTCAGGATCTACAGACCCAGGGCCTGAGGCTGTTGTTATGCAATGCGAGGTTCGTTGTCAATAAGGCCCCCCTCATCAATGATCTGATTCTGGAGGGGGAGCTGGACCTCGCAGGAATAACTGAGACCTGGTTGGGCCACGAGGGAGGTCTACCCCTCGTGGAAATGTGCCCACCAGGTTATCGAGCATTCACCAGCCCCGGGCCCAGGGAAGGGGCGGTGGGGTCGCAGTGATTATCTGGGAAGACCTAGAGCCGAGAGAGTTCACTGTGCTGCAGACACCCGGGTGTGAGTCCCTTGTCGTGAGATGGGGCCCAGGGAGGCAGTTGGGCCTGCTGATAGTATACCTGGCTCCTTGCTATACATCAGCGGCCCTGCCTGAACTCCTCGAGCTGATCGCATCGGTGGCGGTTGAAACCCCCAAACTCTTAGTGATGGGGGATTTCAACCTGCCGTCGATGGGAGAAGCTTCCGAGGGGGTTCGGGAGTTCATGGCTTCCATGACAGCCATGGACCTGACACAATTAATTCAGGGCCCTACACACGAAGGAGGCCACACGCTGGACCTTGTTTTTGTCTCTGGCCAGTGGACGAGTGATCTGGGAATCGGGGATTTAACTATCACTCCCCTGTCATGGTCAGATCACTCACTTCTCCGACTTGACTTCCCTGGTGCTATCCCCCGCTGCGGGGAGTCGGAACCGGAAGGCATTAGATGGTTCCGCCCCAAGCGCCTGATGGAACCAGATAGGTTCCAGACGGAGCTTTTTATTATTATTATTATTATTTTATTATTATTCGTATTTATAGACCGCCCCCTCTCCCGAAAGGGACTCGGGGCGGTGTACAGTCACTAAAATGCGTTATAAAATACATACATAAAACAGTTAAATAATTAAATACGTAGGTGGAGGAGGTTGCAAGACTGTATATAGAATAATAAATATAGTACATTAAAAACTCTAATAACCCAGGAGTTAAAATATTACCCAAAATTACCCATTAAAATATATCCACCGGGAGGTAAAAACTAAGAATGTGCCAGGCCAGCTAATCGAAACAGGTGAGTCTTTAATTTTTGACGGAAGGAACGGAAGTCAGTGGTAGTTCTAATGTCGGGGGGGAGGTCATTCCAGAGGGTTGGGCCCATCACAGAGAAGGTCCTACCCCTAGGGGTCGCCCGCTGGCACTGCCTAGTGGACGGCACCAGTAGTAGTCCCTCCCTGTGAGAGCGGATTGGTCGTAGGGATGTGTGCGGGAGGATACGATCCCGCAGGTAACTGGGTCCTGTGCCATGGAGCGCTTTAAAGATGGTAATCAATACCTTGAAATGCACTCGAAAAACCACAGGTAGCCAGTGCAGCTCGCGCAGGAGAGGTGTCACGTGGGAGTATCTTGAGCTCCCCATAATCACCCGCGCGGCTGCGTTCTGGACTAGCTGTAGTCTTCGGATGCGTCCCAAGGGAAGCCCCATGTAGAGGGCATTGCAGTAGTCCAGGCGAGACTTCACCAGCGCATGAGTGACCGTGCGTAGGGTATCCCGGTCCAGTAGGGGGCGCAATTGACGCACCAGGCGAACCTGTTGGAACGCCCCCCTTGCCACGGCTGCCACATGGTCATCCATAGACAGACGGGCATCTAGGAGGACGCCCAAATTGCGCGCCCGCTCCACAGGGGGGAGTTGTTCACCCCCTATGGCCAGCGATGGAGTTAGCTGGCTGAACCGGGATGCCGGTAGCCACAGCCACTCAGTCTTGGAGGGGTTGAGTTTGAGTCTGTTGTCCCCCATCCAGACCCTGACAGCTTCCAAACACCGGGACATCACTTCGACAGCCTCGTTGGGGTGGTTTGGGGTTGAGATGTACAGCTGCGTATCATCAGCGTACAGATGGTATTCAACCCCAAAACCACGGATGATCTCCCCCAGCGGCTTCACATATGCGTTGAACAGGAGGGGCGAGAGGACCGACCCCTGCGGCACCCCACAAGAGAGTGGCCTCAGGGTCGACCTCTGCCCCCCTGTCAACACACATTGCGTCCGGTCAGAGAGGTAGGAGCCGAACCACCGTAGAACGGTGCCTCCGACTCCCATCCCCCCCAGCCGGCGCAATAAGATACCATGGTCGATGGTATCAAAAGCCACTGAGAGGTCTAATAGGACCAGGATAGAGGAACAACCTCTATCTCTGGCCCTCCAGAGATCATCAACCAACGCGACCAAGGCTGTCTCCGTGCTGTGCCCGGGTCGGAAACCGGACTGGCGTGAGTCTAGATATTCGGATTCGTCGAGGTGTCGCGGAAATTGCTGCGCCACCACATTCTCAACAACCTTCGCCAAAAAGGGAAGGTTGGAGACTGGACGGTAATTAGCTAGTTCCGTTGGGTCCAGTGAAGGCTTCTTGAGCAGGGGCCTCACCACCGCCTCTTTCAAGGCGGTTGGCAAGGATCCCTCACCCAACGAAGCATTCACCAGGCCCAGAAGCCAGCCTCGTGTCGTCTCCCAGGATGCCAGTACCAGCCAGGAGGGACACGGGTCCATTGAACATGTGGTGGGTCGCAGCCGTCCACGTAACCTGTCCAAATCCTCGGGGGCAACAGAGTCAAACTCCTCCCAGAGTGGTCTCACAAGACTCGCTGTTGACGGCTCGTCCGGTCCACTGAAGGGGGCCCATCCGCTCCGGATCTGAGCGACTTTGTCCTGCAGATATTCCCCAAACTCCTCTGCTCTTCCCTGCAGGGGTGCCCCCCGCGTCCTCTGTGATAGGAGGGAGCGGGTCACCCGAAACAGGGCGGCAGGGCGGTTATCGGCGGACGCAATAAGGGCGGCACAATGTCTACGTTTGGCCGACCTTAATGCCACAAGGTAAGTCCGCAAGTAGGCTCTTACCTGTGCTCGATCAGATTCGGAGCGTGAGGACCTCCACCTGCTCTCTAGACGTCTCCTGTGGTGTTTCATCACCCTCAGCTCCTCGGTAAACCAAGGAGCCCGGGTGGATCGCTGCCGCAGGAGACGTCGCAAAGGCGCAACCCGGTCCAAGGCCCCAGCCGCCGCCCTATTCCAGGCGGCCGCTAGGTCCTCCGACCGGGAGCCGGTCAGGGCTATAGGTATTGGCCCAAGCTCCGTCTGGAATCTATCCGGTTCCATCAGGTGCCTGGGGCGGTACCAGCTTAGACAGTCTGGTTCCGCCTCCTCGCGGTGGGAGGTAGCGCCAGGGAAGTTCAGCCAGAGAGATGAGTGATCAGACCATGACAGGGGCGTGATGACTAAATCCCCCATTCCCAGATCACTCGTCCACTGCTCAGATACGAAAACAAGGTCCAGTGTGTGACCACCTTCGTGAGTGGGGCCCTGAACTAATTGGGTCAGGTCCATGGCCGTCATGGAAGCCATGAACTCCCGAGCCACCTCAGAAGCCTCTCCCGTCGACGGCAAGTTGAAATCCCCCATAACCAGAAGCTTGGGGGTCTCAACTGCCGTTTCCAAGATCAGCTCGAGGAGCTCGGGCAGGGCTGCTGATGCATAGCGAGGAGCCAAGTATACAATCAGCAAGCCCCACTGCCTCCCTGGGCCCCATTTCACACCAAGGGACTCACACTCGGGTATCTGAGAAACAGTGAACTCTCTCGGCTCCAAACATTCCCGAATAACTACCGCCACCCCACCACCCTTACCCAGGGCCCGGGGCTGATGAAATGCCCGGAAACCCGGTGGGCACATTTCCACGAGGGGCAAACCGCCCTCGTGGCCCAACCAGGTCTCCGTTATCCCTTCAAGGTCTAGCTCCCCCTCTGAGATCAACTCATTGATGAGGGGGGCCTTGTTAATCACAGACCTTGCATTGCAAAGCATCAGCCGCAGGCCCTGGCTCTGTAGCTCCTGACCACCCAGATTGCAGGGGTTGGTACAAACGACCGGGCGTAGCCAGCAGCCACGGTCTCCCAACCGACCTTGGGATCTTCTCCTGTCCTTGCATCCCCCTCTCCCCACGACCGTTGTAATAAAACAACCCTCCGTTGAAATGACCTTTTCTTTCCCCCCCCACCTCGTTCCCTTCCTTCCTGGACTCACCTCCTGAAGACCTGACCCGCCCCCGGGTAGAGGACCTGATAGCCGCATGGAATAGTGCGACTGCCGGGGCCCTAGACCGAGTGGCACCTTTGCGGCCTCTCCTGCGGCAACGAACCACCCTGGCCGCTTGGTTTACCGAGGAGCTAAGGGTGATGAAACGCCAAAAGAGACGCCTAGAGAGTCGTTGGAGATCCTCCCGCTCCGAATTTGACCGAGCACAGGTACGAACCTACTTAAGGACGTACCTTGTGGCATTAAGAGCGGCCAAACGTCGACATTGTGCCGCTCTTATTGCGTCCGCAGATAACCGCCTTGCCGCCCTGTTCCGGGTGACCCGCTCCCTTCTGTCTCAGAGGCCGCGGGAAGCCCCTCTACAGGGCAGGGCAGAGGAATTTGGGAAATATCTGCAGGATAAAGTCGCTCAAATCCGGAGTGAATGGGTCCCTTTCAGTAGGCTAGTGGAGACGCCCGAGGCGAGTCTTGAGAGACCATACTGGGAGGAGTTTGACTCGGTTGCCATCGAGGATTTGGACAGGTTACGTGGACGTCTGCGACCTACCACATGTTTATTGGACCCGTGTCCCTCCTGGCTTGTACTGGCATCCTGGGAGGTTACACGTGAGTGGCTCCTGGGCCTAGTGAATGCTTTGTTGGGCGAGGGGTCTCTGCCGGCCGCCTTGAAAGAGGCGGTTGTGAGATCCTTACTCAAGAAGCCTTCCCTGGACCCAACGGAGCTAGCTAATTATCGTCCAGTCTCCAACCTTCCCTTTTTAGCGAAGGTTGTAGAGAGTGTGGTGGCCCAACAGTTTCCACATCACCTGGAGGAGAATGATTATCTAAACCCGCGCCAGTCCGGCTTCCGACCCGGGCACAGCACAGAGACGGCCTTGGTCGCGTTGGTTGATGACCTCTGGAGGGCCAGAGATAGGGGTTATTCCTCTATCCTGGTCCTATTAGATCTCTCGGCGGCTTTCGATACCATCGACCATGGTATCCTGTTGCACCGGCTGGAGGGGTTGGGAGTTAGGGGCACCATTTTACGGTGGTTCGGCTCCTACCTCTCCGTCCGGGCGCAACGTGTGTTGGCAGGGGAGCAGAGTTCGACCCTGAGCCCCCTTACTTGTGGGGTGCCACAGGGATCGGTCCTCTCGCCGCTCCTGTTCAACACATACATAAAATCGCTGGGCGAGATCATCCGTGGCTTTGGGGTGGGATATCATCTGTACGCTGATTATACTCAGCTGTACATCTCCACCCCGAACCACCCCAATGAGGCCGTCGAAGTGATGTCCCGGTGCCTGGAAGCCGTACGGGTCTGTATGGGTGACAACCGACTCAAACTCAACCCCTCCAAGACGGAGTGGCTGTGGCTTCCGGCCCCCCGGTTCAACCAGTTGCTTCCATCTCTGGCCATCGGGGGCGAGCAACTGGCCCCCATGGAGCGGGCGCGCAATTTGGGCGTCCTCCTGGATGCCCGGCTGTCCATGGATGACCATGTAACAGCCGTGGCTAGGGGGGCGTTCCACCAGGTCCGCCTGGTGCGCCAATTGCGCCCCTTATTGGACCGGGATGCCTTACGCACAGTCACCCATGCGGTGGTGACATCTCGCCTAGACTACTGCAATGCTCTCTACATGGGCTTCCCTTGAGATGCACTCGGAGACTGCAGTTGGTCCAGAATGCGGCCGCGCGGGTGATTATGGGGAGTACTAGGTACTCCCATGTAACACCTCTCCTGCGCGAGCTGCACTGGCTTCCTGTGGTCTATCGGGTGCGTTTCAAGGTTTTGATTACGATATTCAAAGCGCTCCATGGCACAGGACCTAGTTATCTGCGGGATCGCATCCTGCCCCATACGACCAATCCGCTCACACAGAGAGGGACTTCTCCGGGTGCCGTCCACTAAACAGTGTCGGGGGGCGACACCCAGGAGCAGGGCCTTCTCTGTGATGGGCCCAACCCTGTGGAATGACCTCCCCCTTGACATCAGGACTACTTCCGAACTCCACTCCTTCCGTGTAAAGCTCAAGACCCACCTTTTTCAATTATCTGGCCTGGCTCAACCGTAGTTTCATCCTATGCCTTCTGACAGTCCTTTTTTAAATTTGTAATTTTTAATATGGGATATTTTAATGGCAAATTTTTTATTATTATTGTGATGTATTTAATGATTGTCACCTCCTCCATGTATGTGTATGTATGTGTATGTGTGTATGTGTATGTTTATATGTATATTTGTATGTGTTTTTATTGTACGCCGCCCCGAGTCCCTTGTGGAGAGGGAGCGGCTAACAAATTAAATTATTATTATTATTATTATTATTATTATTGTTGTTGTTGTTGTTATTATTATTATTATTATTATTATTAAGTCTGCCCACCAACTAACTAACTCTCTCTCTCTCTCTCTTTTAATGAGAGAAAGAGAGAGAGGGAGGGAGAGGGAGGGATATATATATATATGTGTATATATATATATATATATATATATATATATATATATATATATATATATATATATATATATATATATATATATATATATATATATATATATATATATATATATATGTATTTATGTTACAACCCCTGGTATGACTAATCCCAGTAAGGGTATGGCTAGCTGATGCGAGCTAATAATTATATATATTGTGTGTGTGAGAGAGAGAGGGGGGGGGGAATCCCTCCAGCCCAACACTCTCGCTGGCATCCTGGCCAGACGAGAGGGACTGCAGATGGTCTCCCCGAATTGGCTCCCGGTTTCGATCTGCCACCCAACGGCCGAACGGAGAAGCGAAGAGGCAGGAGAGATGAAGCAGGAGCCAAGCTGGGTCATTTCTTCCAAGAGGCAACTTTCCCATTGAATGACTCACTGCCCTAGACTCGAGGAGACCCTCTGCAGTCCCTCTCGTCTGGCCAGGATGCCAGCGAGAGTGTTGGGCTAAAAGAAGGAGGGATACACACGCTCGCACTCTCCCTCTCCCTCCCTCTCCCTCTCTCTCTCTCTCTCTCTCTCTCTCTCTCTCTCTCTCTCTCTCTCTCTCTCTCTCTCTCTCTCAAATGTCAAATCTGAGCAGCTGCTACTGGGAGCCTGTCCCATGCCTTCTCCCAACTCCCACACCCTTTCTCTCAGCTACTTTCTGGCTTGTGGACCTAGAACTGACTGCTTTACTCCAGGCTGGCTCTCCTCTCCTATTATCGTGGAAGGTGTCTCACAAAGAGCACTGTGTGGCAGTTGGAACCTGCTGCATGGTGTTTTGTTGCCACCTGCATGGCAGGTTCATTCCACCTACACCCGTTCCAACTGCTGTCCCTATTCCCAAGATTGCTAATAGTGGAAGTCGGAGCAGTGGTCTTTTCTGGACATGTCCCATGAGGGGTATAGGGAGGGCCTGTTCCCCACTTACCACCCCCATTTTGGGGAGGAGGTGTATTAGGGTGCATGTGCCAGTCCAATTGGTGGGCAAGCACAGATAGACATTTTTCCCACATAGAAAGAAAAGTCCATTTTCTCCTACACATACACCAATGTTCATGGAGAAGGCATGGGCTCGGAGGTTCCTTTCATTAATCCAGACTTGTCAGGTTCCTGCTAGGAACATACCAGTCAGAGGCTGTAATGGAACTTCTTGATTAGGGTCCATTAGCTTATTCCTGAGGACTGGCCCTTCAAAGAGATATTGGGAACTGGCGTTTCCAGGGGAAAAGTAAACACAAACTCCTGTAGTGGATTGCATTGAAAGCCAAACGGGAAGTCGGGGTGGTTGGAATGGGCAGCTTCCAGTGGTCAGATTCCTCTCCCATTGGTTAAAAACCAGTGGGTGTGGGAGCGAGAAAGTGACTTTCTGTTGGAAGAGCTTGTGAGCAGAGGAAGATATGCTGCGAGTCAATTTTACGTCTACAAGGGGTTTTCCTGGGGGCAAGGTACATTTCAGATGGGCATTGTTCCTCTGATAGTGACCCCACAGGAATGCCAGGTTCCTGATATCATTCGATGCACAAGGAGGGTGACCCTATAATTTCTACACCAACTGCTATGGGGCCAAGGATGGGGAGACAGCTCATCCCCAGTCTTTTTAGTGTGTCATACAGATCGCCATGTAGCTGGGCTTCTGCCATTTTAGTTCCCCATCTACCTCCCTTGTCAAAGACTATTGTAGCTGTTGTTGTTGTTGTTTCAAATATCTGTCTCAACTGAAACAGCATGATAAGGTAAAGGTCCAGCAGACAGACACAACCTGTATTTTTGACCCAGGGCAGGGTCAGACTGATTAATTAAGCTTTGACCTAACTCCAGCACTCTTAACACATAGTCCCCTTTTCTCAATTGTTGCAAGGGTCTGTTTTCCCTATGCTTTGCCCTTTTTCTTACAGGGTTTGTCAGATAATTGACTTTAGGTGTCGGGATTGGCTTACAGTTCTGTCCCCAAGAATAAATGATGCGCCATTGGTGGGAGCAGACCCATTCCACATCCTGTAACTTGATTCCACCCTGTCCTCCGGGATTTTTAACATCCTCGGATCTTTTTTCAAGAGCAAGGGGGTGTGGCTTGGGTATTTTCGCAACACTGGAACTACTTGTCAGGCCTGTAGTTATGTTCTTTTTAGGATCTTTGGCCTGCCACACTTTCTTATAAGTTTCTATGCTGTTTCAATAGTGTAGATGCCAGCGTGAAAGATGATGATTGGAACATGTGATGGATTTGTGGGTGTGGGGATAGATCATGAACTTTCAACTGGGTGGAATTCCAGGATGTAAATCAGAGTTGGAATTTTTCCATAGAGGTGCTAACTTGCCTGTAGAATAAATTGGACTTTTAAAGATGTTTTGCCTTGGACAATGATTTAATTCTGCATGGTATTTAGAACCCTAACATTATTCCAACTCTCCCCTTTAAAATAATTCACTAGCACCCTCCCCCTCTCAAGGGGGAAGGGCTGATGATGGACGAGCTGGTGATGGGGGTCGCGGCATTCCCAACGCTGACTGGGACAGCGTAAATATCATCGAAGAATGAATGAGAAGCTTTTGGTGATAAGAAGCTGAGTGCCGGAACTTCAAAGGCAATGGAATGCTGCTTCCAGTTTAATTGCATCTGGAGAAATGCAGGAGGAGAAATGACAAGAGGAAGGAAAGTCTCAGACCAAACTTCTTCAGCAAAACGTGAGTGCATGCTCCCCCTCCTTCCCCCCAGCTTGGAAGCAAGGCTTGGAGGAAAAAAAAACCTAGAACGGAGGTTTGGGCTCCTTCCAGACGGCAATAAATGAAATGGCTTATTACCCTGCAACTAACTGGGAGAAAGATTCCCTTTCAAAATGGGAATTTCAACAGAGGTAGGAAGAAGGGATTTTGCCAGCATCTTTCACTTGCAAGCCACCACAAATGGGGCTGCAACCAGTAAATGAAGCAAAACCAGATTGGGTTTTCTTCCCAGATTTTGGATGGAATAGATGCTACTGGCCACCTCCTTTGCCATCAGCATGGGGAAATGCTCCAAGCCAGCAGAGGGCACCTACTTGGCCCATAACTCCTCCAAGCCAGCAGGAGGGTCCTTGGCACAATCACCCCCCTAGCCAGCCATCATTGGTTGAGCTGCAACCTGTGAAGCAGGCAACCCCGGGATGGGTCTTAGCCCCAGGTCATGGATGAGAGGGACGCCAGTGGGCACCTGCCCTCCCTCAGAAGATGGCAGCATGGCAGAAAGCTGGGCAGTGGCCAACCGAGAGATTCACCTCCCCACCGGTTCCAGTCTCCCCTGCAAGGCCCCAAAAGGTTCTTACCAGACCTTCCTACAGAGAAGAAATCTCCATGGAAGAAGGGATTACCAAACAGAGGCCTGCAGTGTGGATGGCGGGAAAATGTGCACCTGCAAGGCCCCAAGTGGTTCTTACCCCACCTTCCTACAGAGTAGCAATCTCCAACATGGAAGAAGGGATTACCACAGCCAGGCCTGCAAGATGGGAAGCAGGACAAGGTGCATCTGCAAGACCCCAAGTGGTTCTTTCCCCACCTTCCTACAGAGAAGCAATCTCCACCATGGAAGAAGGGTTTACCAAGGGGGCAGCTGCAAGGTGGAGAGCAAGGCAGTGTGATGAAATGGTTCCTAAGTTTAGAGATGTACAGGTTCCATTCCTCGTGGGGGCCAATTAAATGCCACCATTGTGGTCAACTTGGCCACAGAGCGTCAGAGTGCTTGGCTCCAGCCCCAATGCCACAAACGTGCGCACCAACCACCACGGCGGTAAAGAGAGGGTCCCAGATGCCACCACAGAAGAATCATCTGGGCCAACAACCTCTGGAAGAGGATCCCCAACTTAAGGTGAGGAAGTGTCCTACCAAGGGGGAGGCTCTAGCAGTTGCGGCAGAAGCCTACCAGAAGCAAGATGATCAACATCGCTCGCTCCAAAACCCCTAATGTGTGGGGGACAATGTTTTTGTATCTACCAAATGCATAAGATTAGAAATGCCTAGCAAGGAATTGGGTCCAAAATTTCTAGGTCCATTCCCAATAGTGAAGATAGTTAACCCAGTTACAGTTCAACTCCGTCTACCCAGAAGTCTAGGCGAAATTGACCCAGAATTTCATTGTAGCTTGTTGAAACCAGTAATTGGGTCTAACAGAAGAGCATCCACCCAAGCTCAATCTCCTCCTGTAGTGATAGAAGGGGAAACACAATCTGAGGTGGAAAAAATTGTAGATTTCAGGCTGAATAGGGGTCGCTTACTGAACTTAGTGCATTGGAACGGTTACCCTTGGTCTGAAGCTACTTGGGTGAAATGTGGGAACCTAAAAGTGGAGAAGTTAGTAAAGCAATTCAATGGGAAGTTTCCCAAGAAGTCAAAGGGTTCCCCTGGGTGGAGAAGAGGTGGTTAATTTTGTTATGTTAACTTTTATATTATTCTCTTTGCAGGAAACGTTTTCTTTTGAGGAGAGGCCGCCTGTCAGGCCTGTAGTTATTTATTTTTTTTAGGATCTTTGGCCTGCCTCACTTTCTTATAATTTTCTATGCTGTTTCAATAGTGTAGTAGTTGGGAGGGGGGAATAGAAAGGAGTAGGATTGTGGAATGTATGTTGTCATTCTTTTATAGAAGCTCAAGGTCATCTTTTGTGTCCGCACCTTGACACCTGACCGGAACCAGAGGGGTGTAGATGCCAGCGTGGAAGATGATGATTGGAACATGTGATGGATTTGTGGGTGTGGGGATAGATCATGAACTTTCAACTGGGTGGAATTCCAGGATGCAAATCAGAGTTGGAATTCCATAGAGGTGCTAACTTGCCTGTAGAATAAATTGGACCTTTAAGGATGTTTTTGCCTTGGACAATGATTTAATTCTGCATGGTATTTAGAACCCTAAGACCTTCATTAAAAAACATTTCTCTCTCCTAGAGGATGAACACAGCAAAGGTAGTGAAAAGGGTACCAAGATGAAAGATATGAAGGAGGGGTGGTGGCTCCATCTGGGGACAGGGAGGAGGGAGCAATATCGAAAAGGCTCAGGTCAAAAAAATAATATTTGAAATATTTGTAATTGTTGATATACTAGAAAGTGACAAAAGAAAATTGATTGAACACATGGTTGATACAATGTAGAATAAGATTCTGTTTTTTGCTTATCTTTTATACATTGTTTTTAATATTGTAAAAATTGTGAGATTTGGAGGGATTTCTACCACTAGTGTGGGAGCCGCCAAAATTTTCTATGTACCCCTTTACCTTTTCCCATAAATGTGTAAAAACCAATAAAATTCTTTTTTAAAAAAAAGATCAGTAAGAACCTACATGCGATCGTAGTCAGGGATGACTTGCAAAGCCTTTTTGGACTGGACTGGTTTCAGGTTTTGGGAATGGTCAATGCCATGGACGAGCAGCAGACTGGAGAAAGGCCAGCCGTCGCTGCCATCAGGAGCGCTGCCAAAACCATATTTAAGGAGTTTGAGGACGTTTTCGCCTCCGGTCTGGGTGAGTACAAGGGGGACCCAATTTTCTTTAGCTTATACCCAAGCATAGCTCCAATTCAACTTAAGCCCAGGAGAGTACCTTTCGTTCTCCGTCCAAAAATTGACACAGGAATCGATAAATTGGTAAGCCAGGGCATCCTCGAACCAATCGATCATGCCCGGAGGGAAATGCTGATCGTGACCCCATTAAGCCCGATGGGTCTATCAGAATATGCGCTGACTATAAATGTACAATCAACAAAGGATTTCAACAAAGTGCATACCGGTAGTACAGCATCTGTTACACTCCCTTGGTCCGGGAATGTTTTTTGCAAAATTAGATTTGGTGCAGGCATACCAGCAGCTGCCAGTAGATGATGCTACTGCAGAGGCTCAGACCATCGTGACGCACAGGGGGGCGTTCAAATGTAACCACCTGCAATTCGGAGTTAGTATCGCCCCTGGACTGTTCCAAAGTATCATGGAACGCCTTTTGCAGGGATTATCTGGAGTCGTCCCCTATTTTGATGACATACTGGTATCAGCTGCAAATGAAGCGCAACTTTTAAAATGAGTACACGCCATCCCAAGCAGAATCAGAGACAAGGGCCTCCGTCTCAAAAGAGGAAAATGTAAAATAAATGTACCAAAAGTGGAATTCCTGGGTTATATGATCGATGGTTCGGGAATTCACCCAACTAACCAAAAAATAAAAGCTATTAAGGAAGCCCCCACACCAAGGAATCAGACCAAGCTGCAGGCGTTCCTCGGGCTCCTTAACTTCTATAGCATGTTTTTAAAGCAGAAGGCGACAGCTGCTGAACTGCTACACCAGCTGCTGGCAAGGAACGTGGAGTGGACATGGGGCAAAGCCGAGGCCAAAGCATTTGCCACCATGAAAGGATTGTTATCCGCAGACTCTTTCCTCATGCAAGGCCAGACCCTGCCCTTGGTGCTGACCTGCGACACCTCCCCATTCGGCATTGGCGCCCTCCTGAGCCATTGGATGCCGAATGGTATGGAAGCCCCCATCACATTCTACTCAAGAACACTGTCCGTGGCGGAATGGAACTTCAGCCAGTTGGACCGCAAAGCCCTGGTTGCAGGGGTGGGAGTCAAGCGATTCCACGAATATCTGTAGCAGGGACTTTGAGCTAATTACACATCACAAGCTTCTGCTGGGACTGTTGGTGGGAGAACACCCCACTCCAGTGTCACTCTCCCCCCGAATGACCCGATGGAATATTTTCCTGGTGGCCTATTCCTATTGGCTCTTCCACCGCCCAGGCACCACACTAGGACACGCTGACGCATTGAGCCACTGCCCCCTTCCACAACTGCTGGATGACCCCACCCCCGAGGCCGTGGTGCTACTGCTTGACTGCCTGGACTCTGGACCCATCTCCTCCCATGACGTCGCATGCCACTCCACAAAGGACCCCATCATCAAACAGATTCTGAACTGGGTGTGGAGAGGGTGGCCCAAGGGGCCGGTTGGGCCGGAATACAAAATGTATGTTTTGAAGACTGACGAATTGTCGGCAATCAAGGGTTGTCTGCTATGGGGGGACCAGGTGGTCATTCCTAAACATCTACAAATAGCCGTTTTGGAGGCGCTTCACATGGGACACCCGGGGATAGTCAAGATGAAGGCACTGGCAAAGAGTTATGTGTGGTGGTCTAACATGGACAGAGACATACAGGAGTGGGTAGCCACATGCACACCCTGCCAGGAATCCAAACCAGTTCCCCCAGAGGTGCCCGCAAAAGAGTGGGAGCGGCCACAAGCACCGTGGTCTAGAATACATATAGACTTTGCAGGACCAGTCCACAGCCAAATTTTCCTCATAATTGTGGACACATTCTCCAAGTGGCTAGAGGTAGTCCTGATAACATCCACTACCACAGATGCAGTCATCAAGGTGCTACAGAAGCTGTTCACAACTCACAGTTTCCCCGACGTGCAAGTGTCAGACAATGGCCCACAATTCACGGCCAGGGGTTTTGAGGAGTTCTTTGTGGCACAAGTAATCCGACATGCCCTAGTCACATAGTTTCATCCGGCTTCCAATGGCCAGGTGGAGCGTATGGTGAGATCCGCAAAGGAAGCCCTCAACAAGATGGGCCCGAGCAACTGGCAAACGCGAATAGACCACTACCTGCTAATACAACACATCTCACCCAGCCCCACTACTGGAAGAAGCCCAACCGAACTCCTCATGGGCTTCCATCTCAGGTCCCACCTGGACCAGCTACACCCCAACTATTCCACAGAAACACCCCCTGATTCCACGAGCAAGGTCAGATCATTCAGCATAGGCGACCCGGTATACGCGCAGAATTACACAGAGTGGGGGGCTCTGTGGATACCTGCGACCATCGTCGGCATCACCGGCCTGAGATCCTACTCGGTAAGACTCGAGGACGGATGACATTGGAGGAGGCACATCGACCAACTCCGGGGCCAACTAACCAACTCCTCACTCCGACAACCAACAGTGATTCCTCCACAACTCGAGCAGCACCACCTCCCGACTGTTCCGGATGCATCACGGGACTTATCTGACGTCGATGAGGACTGGGCAGAACCACCACCAGAAGTTCAAGCCGGGGCCTGCGAAAGTTTCCAGGAGGTTCAATCAGGCGGGTCCGAAGAAGCGACATGTCCGTCCAACCTGCGTGAGGGCAACCAGCAAACTGAACTGTGCAGGTCCAGCTGGGCAACGCAAAGGCCCGCCTACTTACGGGACTATGTTACCAGTTAGAATGTTCCATCCTAAAGGGAAGGGGTGTTAGATACTCGCCCCCCCCCCCCACTATTGCGGCTAAACAATAGAAGTCTCCACTCAGGTCCTCTGTTGCCGGCGGGAGGGACTCCTCCGGGTACCGTCCACGAGGCAGTGCCAGCGGGTGGTGCCCAGGAGTAGGGCCTTCTCTGTGATGGGCCCGACCCTCTGGAATGACCTCCCCCCGGACATCAGAACAACTACCGATCTCCGCTCCTTCCGTAAGAAGCTTAAAACCCACCTGTTTGGTTTAGCTGGCCTGGCCTAATCCCTGTTTAGTCCCTCAATTCTGCACTTTTAAATTTTTAGGGGTTGGTTTTAAGTTGATTTTTTAATTTTTATTATTCTGTACAGTTTTAGGTTTAATTTGATTTTAAGTGTATTTATTCTTTGTGTATGGTTTTTAATGTGCCTGTACACCGCCCCGAGTCCCTTCGGGGAGAGGGGGCGGTCTATAAATCAAATAAAACTGAAACTGATTGGCTGAGAGGCTGGACAGCTCTCATTTAAAACCATCTCCTCAGTGGATGTTTGCACATACTTCAATAAAGAGCTGTTATCGCTAGCCTTTTGTGTCTTCCTTTACCCGATCGAACAATAGGGTCTCCTACTTTAGCAGGGGCTGGACTAGAAGACCTCCAGGGTCCCTTCCAGCTCTATTCTAGATTTCTTTTTGTATTCTATCTCACCTATGAGAGTCACATGAATATATCATAATTTACAATGTGTATTTTTGAAGACTCCCTTAATTCATTCAAAGGTCATAAAATCGATCATGGACCCAGGGTGACTTGGTTTATGACCGACGCAACTTACAACCGATAATGCTGGGCTCATTCACGGCTGAACCTTGAGAGGCCTCCCTGTAACAGATATGAGGAGGGGACCAGGGCTTAGCCCCCTTCCTGGCTTAACAAACTAAGTTGACAAATGTTGCATGGTTTCCAAAGGCGATCACGGCCCATGGGAAGAGGCCATGTGGGATCCAGAGGTTTTCCTGAAGGCTTTGATTCAATGGTCCATCTATGTGGATAATAAGGAGAATCTTTTTGGAGGACGTTAGATCTGCCCCCAGGGGAGTGTTCAGCTCTTGGCATCTGCCCTACTCTACGTGCTTCAATTTCTGCCGGAAGACAACCAAGCGTGGAGATGTCCTAGACATCATCGATGACCGATGGGGGCCACCACCCTTCTCCATTGGCACCTGTGGCTCTGGGAGCTTCTCGTGGCTTCCTCTCTCTCTAATTAAATTGTCCTGGCTTTCTCTGTTTCCAAAATCTCCCTGCTAGGTCCTGTTTCAACAACATCCCTTCGTGGTCCTTCACAATGTAAGAATTATCTTCATGCTTCCTTCCTTTACCCAAAGATCAGCTGGAAGGGAGGTGCCCAGAGGGTCCTTGGTTGCCCCCTTCCCCTCTTTGGAAGAGCTTTATAGCTCCCGCTGCCTTAAGAAAGTTTCAAACACCCTTAAAGATCCATCTCCTCCTGGGCACCCTTTTTTTTAACTATTGCCATCTGGCAGAGGGTACAGGACAATAAAAACAAGGACAAGTAGACTGAAAAAGAGCTCCCATCCCAGAGCAGTAATTATCTTGAATTCTACTGTAGAGGGCAACAGAAATGCAATATCAGGCATCTTCAATTTCATCGTATAGAATGTATAGTTCTATACAATTATATAATTTATTTTAATGTATAATATAATGTACACTAAAGAGAAGGCACAACTTTGTTGTATGAGGTGCCAAGACAATAAAATAAAGGATTAAACTATTTAACTATGATAATTTGGTCTTGGAGATGCTCCGGGTGACTTTGGAGAGGAACTGGCTTCTAATGAGAGCAGGGTTGATCCGATGGCTATACAGCTGGAAGATTACATCCATGGACTCAGCTGCAGCCTGAGCCACGGAGGCTTCATGATCCTCTAGCAGATCCTGGAGACCTGGAAGGAATCCAGAAAAGAAATGATTACTGGGATCCAACCCTGATCAGGGCCAGAGCTTCTGGAGAGAAAGTCTCCGCTTCAAGCGAGGGGATTTTGAAACTCACCCAGGAAAACTTCTTTGATTTGTTTGGAAATCACCAGATCCTGTGTCATGTATTGTGCGCAGCAGCCTAGACACATGCAAAGAAAAGGTTGGTGGAGTTGGCAGAGACGGCTAAATCGACTGATTCAAGAAAGAAAACGCAGAATTCTTTTATTTCTACTTCGAAGAGTCGCTTTGGGGCTTTACGGGATGGTCCCAGGAATTGGATCTGTCTAGAGATGGAATGGAAAGAATTTCATACGACACGTACTTATGACGGTTGCAGAGTCTTGGGGGTCACCTGATCACTTTTTGCAACCTTTAGGTGAGCAAACTCCGGAAGGAAGCCAGATTCACTTAACAACCACGTGACTCACTTAACAACCATAGCGATACCCTTAAGAAAGGGGGCCGTGTGTGTGTGAGAGAGAGAGAGAGAGATAATGGTCAGCATGCCAGGCCTTAGGCGGGAGGCCTGCCCTGGTTTTTCCTCCCCTCCTTCCAGAGTTTGCATTTTATTATATTCAGTATGTTAGCCAACTGTACTATACTAAACTATATTATTATTATACTACATTTTATTATACTAAACAAAATTATTATGCTATACTGGACGTGACTGGACTAGACTGGACTATCAAACAATGCAATACAATATAATATTATTACATTATATAATATAGTGAAAAAAGAATAGAAAAAGAAATGGGAAAGAAAGATGATAAGGAAATGGTTTCTGGTCTTATAAATGCATTAATGTTTTGCCCCATTTACATCGTAATTTCCCTTTTCCACAAACTGCCATTTCGAATCCTCAAACCCACAAATCAGCAAGGTTTCTAGTCGTCATGGTGGCATAGAACCTCTGCTGTTCCCAAGGGAACAACAACCCAAGAAGAATCCCTCTAGTCAGTTTAGTGTAGTGGTTGAGGCCTCAGGCAACAAACCAGGAGCCGGTGAGTTCTAGTCCCTCCTTTGGGATGAAAGCCTGATGGGTGACTAGGGGAGTTCTAGTCCTGCCTTAGGCTTGAAAGCTGGCTGGGTGACTTTGGTCCAGTCCCTCTCTCTCAGGGCAGCCTACCTCACAGGCTTGTTGGGAAGGAAATCGGAGGAGGAGGAGGAGGGGGAGGAGAAGCATTAGGGACGTCCACCATCTTGAATGATTTATCAAAAGAAGAAAGGCAGGAGAAAAAGAAAATATATTATACTCTAATCCGGAAGAAAAGGAACCAGCTGGGCGCCTACTTACCACCTCTGAGCAGATGCTGGAATACATGCTCCGGAGACTGGTGTAAATCTCGTAGTCAAACAAAGTCTCTGGAAACTCCTTCCACTTCATAAAGGAGACGCAGGAGGTCAGGGTGTTCCTGGAGACCTGGGCCGAGGGAGGAAAGGAGGCATCAGAGGAGCCGATTCTGAGGTTATCCATCTTCGGCAGAGAAAAGCCAGACTTCTCCTTGTTCAGAGGTGGGAAAGGGGATGAGCCACCCCAAGAGGAAGCTAACGCAGGGCAAAGGCCCCCCTGAAGGCCAGAGTTCCCCACAATTCAACCCTGATTCTCTTCTATTGGTACCAGGCAAACAATCAAGCAGAAAACAACCCCCTAATCGCAGACAACCCAACAGAAAACCTGCACCCACATCAAAATGATCGGGCATTAAGCAGAGGTCAAACCCTCCCCTCCAACCTACTGATACTGTCACCAAATTGGGTCAGGAAAGGCCTGCAAGAAAACAATCAGGTTCAGAGAGCACCAAGGACCTCACAACTTCAGGATTGTCCAGAATGCCTTCTCCAGAGGGTCGACATGATGCAATCATGTTGCCCTGAGTGAAGATGGGGGTACAGCGTGGTCTCATGGAGAAGGGAGCATGAAAGAGCAGGAGCTTAGATGACCCCGCCCTTCAACTCACCTCTTGGCTCCAACTGTTAGCCAACTGGATGACGAGAGGAATCAGGCTGCGCAGGATGGATTTGGTCAGATTCCGCTCTGTCTCCTTGACCCCTTTTAAGACCAGGCCAAAAAGGATGATGGAGGTGTTGCGCAACTCGATGTCCTCCTACAAAGGAAGAGAAATGGGTCAGTCCCTAAAATAGCATCCAGGAAGTGGGAGGCGTTGTGAGAACCTAGAAGAACAAACTGCAACACACACAACAGTCAGCTGAGCAAAATCTGAGAGCCAAAATTTCAGGTGAGAAAACATCTCAAATTTGATTCTTCTTTGTTTCCTTATTTATTTATTTATTTATTCTTAGCGCTTATAGACCGCCCCCTCTCCCGAAAGGGACTCGGGGCGGTGTACAGTCCATATCAGAAATACATCATGAATAACTATAAAATTTAGACAATTAAAATTATTAAGTAGATAGATGAATAAATAGGAGGAGGATAAAAAATATACAGAACTGTACTGCTAAGTAAATAATTTAAAATTTAAAAATTAAAACCCCAAACAAATATCCTAAAAAATTAAATTTAAAAGAACAATCCCCCTAAAAAACCAGTAAGAAATATGTATGCCAGGAGGTAGACGTTATAATTATGCCAGGCCAGCCAGTCGGAACAGGTGTGTCTTCAATTTCTGTCGGAAGGAGCGGAAGTCAGTGGTGGTTCTAATGTCGGGGAATAGAAAGGCAGGGAGGGATCCACTAAACCTACAATGAAAGCCTTCATCACTTCCATCCTCTTCATCTGATCTGCCTCAGTTTCCCACTCACGAGACAAGGAGGAAGAGGAGTCTGGCAACTGTTTCTCTAGACAAGGCCATGGGGTTCCTTCAGCCTTCAGATGTGGGGACTTCAACCTCTGGAGTTCTCAGGCCAGCAGAGTTGAGACCCACACACCTTAAAGAGTCTGAGATCAAGCAACACCAATCTGGATTTTTAATAAATATGGAGAGGGATTGATGGTGGTTTGGTGAAGCTGAAGAGAGTGGCAACCTTCTCCAGCTCTCTGGAAGGGCTCAAGGATCATCTTCAAGCTCACACACTCTTTTAGATGGGAACAGCACAGTTATTGCTGAACTATTTCTAAGCCTTTCTGATAAAATTAGAATTCTGCAGATGGTACCCAGGCCATCTTTATGGGAGAAAAAGAAGGGAGGGAGGGAGGGAGGGAGGGAGGGAGGGAGGGAGGGAGAGGAAGAGAAAGGGAGGGTGGATTAGTTTGTCGTGATTTGGTTGACGTACATCAGCAAAATACTTCCCCACGACCGGAATAAGATTGACAGCTTTCCATCCATAGGTTTGAGCATTCAGATACCGGAATGGGAACGGAAGAGTCCGTAGGGATTCCTTTGCCACAATTTTTTCTGGGTGACAAGCACAGTTGACCACAGGGACTAGCACCATCTTTAACATCGTATTCTGGAGGAAGGAGGGAAAAAAGGGAGCAATTAAACATGGTCACTGGAGTTCTCTGAGTCTACGAATGACAAACACAGAGAAGCCCCCAGAACATAGAATCACAGGGTTGAAAATAAACTTGGAGGTCATCTAGTCCAACCCCCTGCTCAAGCAGAGACCTTATACCATTTCAGATCAATGGTTGTTCAGTCTCTTCTTGAAAGCTTTCAGTGTTGGAGCACCCATAACCTCTGGAGGCAAGTCGTTCCACTGGTTAATTGTCCTCATTGTCAGGGAATTTCTCCTTAGTTCCAGGTTGCTTCTCTCCTTCATTAGTTCCCATCCATTGCTTCTTGTTCTCCTTTCAGGGGCTTCGGGGAATCAGTTGCCCCCCCTTTTTGTGGAAGCACTTCAAATATTAAAAGTCTCATCTCATCCCAGCCCCACTTTTTCTTGTTAGACTAAAACTATCTAGTTCCCCAATTCTTCCTCCTATGCTTTGCCTTCGCTCCACACTTCAGCTTTCACAGTTAAACCTACCATCATGTGCCCCATTTCAAGCACATAAACATGTGCACTTGGAACATACAACACGGCATAGTAGAGTCAGAAGGGACCTTGGAGATCTTCTAGTCCAACCCCTGCTTGAGCAGGAGATTCTATACCATGAATGGTTTTCCAGTCTCTTTTGGAAAACCCACACGTTCTGGAGATAAGTCCTTCCATTGCTTGATTGCTCTCACCGTTAGGAAAATTTCTCCTTAATTCCAGGCTGATTCTCTCCTTGGTTAGTTTCCAACCATTCTTTCTTTCTTTTGACCACCTGGTCTTTGTAGGAGCCCCTCAAATATTGGAACAGGTGCCATCCTGTCTCCCCTAGTCCTTCTTTTCATTAGACTAGGCATTCCCAGTTCCTGTAAGCGTTCTTCGTATGCTCTTGGGTTGCAATGATAAGAAAACTGGATGAGATGTATAAATGGAGAAAACCATAACACCCAGCATCCCAGGTGGAGGTTCCCCGTGATCTCCAATCCTGCAAGGGAAGATCTTGGGGAAATAGCTGGGCGTGAGGAAGCTGGATGATTGTTAGGTCAGCTCAGGGGCTTCCTCATCCCAGGGGTTTGATGCAAAACACTCCATCACTGGAGGTTTTTAAGAAGAGAGTAGACAGTCACTTATCTGAATTAGCTTAGGTTCTCCTGCTTGAGCAGAAGGCTGGACTAGAAGACCGCCAAGGTCTCTACTACTAGGAAAACCAGTAGTAATGGTTGTCCAGTCTCTTCTTGAAAGCCTCCAATGTTGGAGCACCCAAAACCTCTGGAGGCAAGTCGTTCAACTGGTTAATTGTTCTCAGTGTCGGGAAATTTCTCCTTAGGTCTAGGTTGCTTCTCTTGATTAGTTTCCAACCATTCCTTCTTGTTCAGCTTTAGATGTCCTCCAAGAGGTTCTGTCTCCAAATTGATCCTTCAGATCTTCCAGGGATGCCCCCATCTTTGTAGAAGAGACGCCACTGTAGCTGAGGGCATCCTCTTTCTGGTGGTTGTCGTCTTCTCCTCCTTCTACCCTTCCTAGCCTTGTAGACTTCCCAGAGAGGTCACACCTGCTGCTCCCTTGAAAGTCCCCCACTTCCTGCCCCCCATCTCTTACCTCCAAGGGGTGCTGGAGAAGATACCCCAGACCACGAATAGCAAATATTTGGATGAGGGGATATGGCTGAGCCATGCAGGCTTGGAGGACATCAAGGATGTCCTTTATGATGAAGAATTCTCCGAGCTCTGGGTGATAGAGAAGCTGGGGAAGAAGAGTGGAGAGACGAAGCATTAGCAAAACAAAGGAAGGGAACTTTCCTCAGAGCCTCTACGAAGAGATGCCACATTCAACCATTACGGGGAGAGGAAAAGACAGTCCTCGTTTAGTGACTGCGGAAAGTCACCATGGCACTGACAAAAGGGACAATTCCATTTTTCAGACTTATGACCATTGATCACGGTCACCTGACCAAAAATTGGATATTTGAGGGTCCGTATTTATGACAGTTGCAGTGTTTAGAAGTTAAGTGATCCATTTTGTGACCATCTGATAAGCCAAGTAATATGTCGAGGACTACAGTATCGCAAAAGGTAGTGCAAATGATAGTTGTAAGAATACAAAACTGCCTATACTGCAAAGAGGAAAAGGAATTTGGGGTCATTGAGTCTTCCTCCCTCCCTCCCTCCTTCTCTCCCTCCCTCCCTGCCTCTTTCTCTCTCTCCCATTCCACCGATTAACAGAATAAGAGGAGACCTTGGAGGTCTTCTAGTCCAACCCCTTGACCAAGCAGGAGACCATCTACTATGTCAGACAAATGGCTCTCCAGTCTCTTCTTCAAGGCCTCCAGTGATGGAGCCCCCACAGCTTCAAGTTCCTAACCATAAAGTCCTCGTGAACCCTGTTCCTGGAGATCCACAATGTTGTGGTGCATCACAATGTCTCCTCACCTCTGAGAAGAACACCATGCCTATTGTCTTCTCCCTTAAATCGGGATGGTGCAGGTAGTTGTTGGCCTGTCTGAACATCACCTTCAGCTCCACTTTAGAGAAGTTGAAGAGTTTCCTAAAGGCATAAAGGACACTACAATTTATTCAAAGTTAGTTTAATAAAGGGGGAGTTAAAGCACAAGAATAGTAACATGTTAAAATTAGTTTGCTTATGTTAGCGTATGGTTGTTAAATGTTTATACCCTGTACTTTGCTCTGGGAGGGCGGGGAGAGGGAAGGGGCGATACTTGTAGAATTTATTTAAAAATTTAATTTAAAAAAAAGAGTTTCCTAAAGATCAAATAGGGAGAAATCAGACAAGATCTGCTGGTGAGTGAGGAGAAAATCACCAAGCTAGAGAAAAGATTACTCAATGAATTAGTCCATTTAGATAATGTCTCACCCTCCCTCTCTTTCTCTGTCTTTCTCTCCCTCTCCTTCCCATCCTCCCTCTTCATCTCATTCTCTCTCTCCTTTTATGTCTCCCTCTTACACTCCCTCTCTTTCTCTCTCTTTATCTCCTCCTCCTCCATCTCTTCTCCCTCCCTCTTCCTCTCTTTCCCTCTCCCTCCCCTCTCCCCCCTCTTCCCCCTCTCCCTCACTTTCTCTCTCTCTGCCTCTATTTCCTCCTCTCCCTCTGCCCTCCTCTCCCCTCTATCACCCTCCCTCTTCCCATCTCTCTCTCTCTTCCTCCCCTCTTCCCTCCCTCTTCCCCCTCTCCCTCACTTTCTCTCACTCTGCCCCTTCTTCTTCCTCCTCTCTCTCTGCCTTCTCCTCCCTCTCTCACCCACTGACACTTGTAGCCAAGCTCTTTGGACTTTGAAGTTCTTACCGGACCAGGTGGAAAATGGCCTCAAACAGACTATCTGCGCTCAAGAGCATCTCCCAGCATACCACCATCCCCAAATCTTTGTACTCCTCTTCGTATCCAGCAGACAGGATGAGGTTTTTGATCGCCTGCACTGCAGTGCTAAATCAAAGAAAGGGAGAAGAGTTGGTGCCAATCCTTCGGCAGATGCCCCCTGCAAAGGCCAGGCTTACCCTGATGCCAACTGGCCTTCCGCTGCCCTTCAGGAGAGCTCCAGGTTTCACTTGGCGGCTTATGCAACAACCACAAAACACAACAGCAAATCAGCCTCCCTTTATTTCTTCCCCCTCCAGTGATATCCTGTAGGATCCAGATTGGGCCCAGGAGATTCCTTACCCCAAATGGTCGATCTGTTCTGAAAGGTCTGTGACTCGGCTGGACCTCCTGGCCCCACTCTTGCTGGCTCCCAGGAGGAAGTACAGCTGCGTGACCAGGGCGAGGAGCAGGTTGGAGAATTTGTTGTGGAGAAGCTCAGCAGCGTTCGGGAGGGACAGGAGGAAACAGAGAGCGTTGGTGGCCTAGAAACGGGATGAAAGAACCGTCACCTTGGGCTCCCCAGGTTACTTAGATTCATCACCTTCTTCTTCTTCTTCCTCTTCTTCTAATGTTCCCAGAAACACTTGCAGGGTGGAGTCTGGCCAACTGAATGGAGCTGGGGGTTTACTGGCCAGATGCCCTTCCTGTTGCCAATGAGGAGTTTTGTTCGGCAGATATATTATCATTGTGCCCAGGGAGAGAAACATTTGCCCCCACCTAAAGGAGGGGGGCCTTACACCAAATGATGCTCCAATTTCAGCCCCCAGCCACTTGCCCACTGCCTCCCTCCCCCCTCCCCCCAGGCGTGGAGGGCTTACCGCAATGGGCATGAGGGACTTGCTGTTTCTCCTTGCGAGGGCGTCGGTGCTGGGGTCTTGGTCCTGCAGTCTTTTCAAGAGGGGCTTCATGATCTTGAGTTTGGCATAATGGTCCACAGCCAGTGCCCCCCAAACCTCCCTGGCACTTCTGCGGAGGGGGAGAAACAGATGGGGTGGAAAACAGATCCTTTCCTCATTTCAGAAGAGATGGCCAGTCCAGATGGATGAACCCCCCAACGGAAGGAAGGATTGGAAAACTGATGGCCAAATGAATGGCTCTCATCCCCCCAAAAAATCTCTGTATACACAGGTAGTTCTCGACTTACGACCGTTTGTCCAGCAGCCATTCAAAGGAACAACGGCATTGAAAAAAGCGACTTATTCACTTAATGACCATGTTTCTCGCTTGACAACTGCAGTGACTCACTTAACAAATGTGACAAGAAAAGTCATAAAATATCTTTCAAAGTTCATTCCTATCTCGACCCTCATCTGATGTGACCTCCCCACTAGAAGACTTCATCTGTGAAACACCCATGGCCCATCAGGACCTCCATCAGAAGACCCTCACCTGACATGACCTTTACTGACCTCCACATCACAAGACCCATCACAAGATCCCCACCTCACATGACCCTCAATCTGAGATGACCTCCCCATCACAAGTCCCTCACTTGATATGACCCTCACCTGACATGACCTCCACATCAAAAGACCCATCACAAGATCCCCACCTCACATGACTCTCAATCTGAGGTGACCTCCCCATCACATGACCCTCACTGGATATGACCCTCACCTGAGACAACCCACACCTGAGGTGACCTCTCCATCACACGACCTTCTGACGACACCAAGCCCTTACAAGCAGAAGATCACCAGCACTGGCGTTCCTTCAACTCCACTGAAGATGTTACCTTGCCTGGTAACAAAACATTTGGAAACCAATGCAGAAGCTCAGAGAACCAACCTCCACCCTCTTCTTCCATCTGAGCTACAGGGATTCGCCCCATCGCAAAGGATGGAGAGTCTCTGAGGAATCCAAGGCAAGAGGAGGCCCATCTTCTTGAAGTTCTTCTTACCCATCACAGCCAATGGAGGATTCCAGCAATATGTCCACAACTGGGTTGACCCTCTTGGATGCCAGGTGACATACGGCCTTGAGGGTGAGGTCTTTCGTTGCTGGGTGGGCAATATTTGGGAGACGCTGATATATCTCCCTCAAGACCTTAGGTAGCTATGGCAAAAGAGAGATCGGAGGGATGAGATCCAGCATTGGTCTCCATTGGAGATTCAGTAGAGACGATAACTCCCACCCATTGGGGGAAATAAATTGGCCCCCACAATGTCAATGTTTGCCCTACATTTTTGAAAGGACTCCTGATTTGTCCAGCTGCCTGTGATATTTTATTGGTTCATTTTAGGAGATTTATATTGCCGACTATTCGCATATGGCGACTCAAGGCGGATGACAAAGATATAAAAACATCTGGAGCCTTAACCACTGCCACACTGGCTCACCAAATGTTATTTTTCATGAAACCAATATGGCTCCTTTGTTTTGCCCTTACCTTCTTCTGTGAGGTTTGGATAGCTCAGTGGTCTCCCATCCAGCCCTAGCCTTCTTAAAACCAGCCAAAGTGTCATCGCTGAGCCAACAAGGTCTCAGCCATTCTCGTCTTTGCTTTTTAAAAAATCTCCTACATCCCTTTTGCTCCAAGCCCTGCAATTTTCTTACCTCCTCAATATCCATGCCACACTCCTCTAGGATGGAGTTGAGGAGCAGCCCCGCAGACTGAGAGATGTTTTTGTCCACGTGTTTCAAGGCCTCCAGGGCTTCCAGGATCAGCTGTGTTAGCTGCAACGGGCTGAGGTGCTCCCCAAAGGCCTATCAGAGAGAAGGAAAGGAGACCATGCAGAGATGCCTCAGGGCTTTGACTCCCTTCTCTTGAGACTTTGACCCAGATTGGGGGACAGCACACCATGTAGAGAGGCAGGCCTTATTCCATGTCCTCCATCAGGTGGGATTCGGATGGGGGTCAAGGAAGCCAACATGGCATCTGCCCTTTCTTCCTCCTAGGCATTGGAGGGGAGGGGTACCCAATGCCCGACCTTGGGAGGATGCTGTCCCCACTGTGAGATTGACTCCTTTGAGGGTCTCCAGGTCAGGAGAAGGAGCAAAAGGAAGACAGGCAAAAGCCTGATCCAAAACCTTCACCATTTTGGAGATGTTGTTGTAGAAGATCCCAGAACCCGAAACAAAGAAATCCTCCCGCAACCAATGTACAATGTTCCCTTTTTTGTTCTTCTGTTTCTTGTCCATTTCTTTTGCTTTGGAGGGAGGGGGGAAAACCACAAGGTCAGATGCAATAGTCGTTGCAATAGAAGAGAAGATCTGGAGCTCAGGGTCGACCTGAGGGATCCCTGGTGCTCTCTGAGCTGGGGGGAGATGTTCCTTGCAGGCGTTTCATTGCCCAACTAGGGATGCTGGCCATCAATACTTATAGAAGCACAGAGAAAAGATCCCTCCCTTCAAGTACTGATCACCTTACCTAGTTGGGTCATGAAATGTCAAGAAGAAAACCACCAAGCTCAGAGAGCACCAAGGACCCCAAAGTCCTTCTCCTTCTCCTCCTCTAACTCCTTCACCTCTCTCCCTCTCTGTTCTCTACTTTCTCACTACCTCCTCCTCCCTTCCCCCTCTCTCCTCCTCCTCCCCTTTCCTCATCTTCCTCTCCCTTCCCTCCCTTCTCATCTCCTCCTCCACTAGCTGCTCCTCTTCCTCCTCCTTCTCCCCCCTGTCTTCCTCTCCCTCTCTCCTCCTTGCTCCCTGCCCCTCTCTTCATCGCTCCTTCTCCCTCCATTTTCTCCCCTGGTCAAGGCTGCTCCTCTGAGCCTTTTCCCTCTCGGGCCCCCTTGGCAGGGGAGGGAGCTCCTTCTGGCCATTCTTGACCTTCATTTTAGAAGTCCTTGGAGGGGTCTTGACAGTTCCTCTCTGGACCAGATCGGGCAGCCCCAGCGCTGGAAGCTGAACTTTCCTCCTGGCCTCCATTGGAGCTGGAGAAGACTTTACCAGCAGAGGCAGGACTTGCATGGCTCGCTGACCGGTTGAGGAAGTGAACCGGTGGGAGCCCGAGAATTGGCCTTCCTGGTTGTCCCACCGCTGCTGGTCATTATTATTATTCATTTGTAGTTTTGCCTCTTGGCTGTCCCTCTTCAGGAAGGGGAACTTTTTCCGCATGTGAGACATTCTGAAGAGTGATCGCTAGACCTGGAAGCAGATCAACAAGGGAGAAGTTTTGTAACTCCAGGTTGAAAAGAGGGGTCCTTGGTGGTCCTCTCTGTCTGACTGACTGACTGTCTATGACCTATCATCTATCTATCATCATCTATCATCTATCATCTATCATCTATCAATTCAATTCAATTCAATTTCAATTTATTTGTGCTTCTAGACCGCCCCCTCTCCCAGAAGGGACTCGGGGCGGTGTACAGTCCATAGAGAATATCACAAAAATACAATAAAAAATTAAATATGT
>NW_028113548.1:35000-37500 GCF_964273705.1 Natrix helvetica
TCTGGCAATAACCATTTAAACCAGACTCCTTTATTATATAATTTCTTTGCTAAGGAAGAATACTTCCTCCTTCTCTCTCTTATCTTTTTTGGAATCTTCTTAAGAATGGTGATTTCTTCATCTTTATATTTCAATGGCCTTTGGGTCCCAAGTACCTCATCCCTTGTGGTCCTCCTCAGAAATTTAACATGTACTTCCCTTGGAACATTATGACTTCTAGCATATGCTGAGTTTATCCTATAGACTAGATCCATATCCCACCACAGCTGATTTTTGTCTCTCTTTAATATAGTCTGCTAATCATAATATCCTTAAGGTCTTCATTTTCTGTCTCTGGTAGGTTCCAGAATCTAAGAAAAAAGGACATTCTTTCAAATTCTAATTTTGCCAAAAAGTTTTCCAAGTCTACATTTCCCTTCCGGATTGTTTTATTTATTCCCCCAGTCCAGCCGCTCCCTCCTCTAACACCAAAATCTTTTGTTTATTTTCTGCAATATGAAGTTTAACGTCTCTGAGTTCTTCTTTTAGCTCTGACATTTCTTTTTTCAAGTCATTCTGCCCCCTCATCAGTTCTTGAAACATTTGAGTAACAGATAGTTCTTTTGATCCCTCTCCCGCCCCCTCCTGCTGTAGCAATGATGTGATCTTTGTCTGTTGCATACTGGGATTGGAGGAGGCAGATGTGGGGGCTGAGAGTGACTTGCCCGTTGGAGGCTTCTTTGGCCCCATTTGTTTAAAGTTCAGAGATGTCAGTCTTTTTCCAAGGAAATGGCGTCCGAGGATTGCGCAGCTGTGCTGGTCTCCAAAGTACAAAACAAAGTCAAAAGCGGCCGTTCACAGTTCCAAGGCACCGAGGCAAACCAAATGTAGAGTATCTAATAAGCAAAGTTCAGTAGAACCACATTTCAGGAAGGGGTCTCGGTTTCCCTCAGAGAGAGTAGTAAGGCTGAAGGTGGTTTCGAAGGGCAGGCTTCATTTATGATTAAACAAACAAAGAAGGGCGGGCGCCATCTTAGCTCCTCTTTCCACCGGGAGAAAGAAAACAGAACTCTCCATCCAGGTTTTTAAAGGAAACAGGCTCCACAGTCATTCCTGGCAATCGTGATAAAGATCTTTCACTGTTGGCTAGCTCAAGTGACAACTCAGCCTTTGTTGTCTCTCTTTTAAGGGAGATCGTTCAAATGCCGCTTATTCCGAGGGAGGGTTAGAAGAAAGAAGCACCCCCCTCTAATCTCCATTCAAATAGGATGAACACAAAACTTACAAAAGTCTGCTGCTTTTCCCTTGATCAATCAGAAGGTTCAGGATGGATCCCCCAACACCAGGATCCTGCCGCACTTCTCCAAGTACATTCTCTCCTCCGGGTCCATTCGGGAAAGAGGCGGGCAGCATATGAACCCGGGATCTTATGACATTTCCAACACTTTTCCGATTTATTCTTGGACATTCTTGCAATTCTCGTTGGGGATAGATGCCACCTGTGAAACATCTTATACAAATTTTCTCTATATGCAGTTGACATTGTCATTTTATAATTTTGAGACCACAACTTCTGCCATTTTTCTAAGTCTATCCCATACCTAAAGTTTTTCCCCCAAGCTATCATAGTTTCTTTAACTTGTTCCTCTTGTAATTTAGTCTCTAATAAATATCCATATAATTTTTAATTACTTTTTCATCAGTACCAATTAAAACTTTATCTCTCAGTCATTTCATTGTAAAGACCTATTGATTTTCTATCTTCATTATATTTAGATTGTATCTGTAAGTATGAATACCAATTCATTTCTATTCCTTCTTGTTTCAACTCTTGAATAGGTTTGAATTCACCCTCTGTATTCAATATTTCAACATATCTTACCGTTTGTTCCTTTTTATATATTATTGGATATGAAAATGCTTCAATGGTTGATATCCAGGCTGGAGTTTTTAAGTAGTGTGATCTTTTAATCTTTTCCCAGTTTAACAACAAGGCCTCCCTTATATAATGTCTTCTAAAATAACCATGTGCTTTCGTTCCCTTATACCATAAAAAAGCATGCCATCCCTACAATAAATCATGAGCCTCTACATTCAATAATCTGGAATGTTTTAAATGTTACTCACTCCTTAATCCACATCAGGTTTGCTGCTTGATAATATAACTCCCAGTCAGGTAGGCCCAGTCCTCCTCTTCTTCTAGCATCTTGTAGCAATTTAAGTTTTATTCTTGCTTTATTCCCTTGCCAAATAAACTTCAAGACTATTTTATTTAGGTCTTTAAAAAAGTTCTTGCCTAATCGAATTGGAATTGTCTGGAACAGATACAAAATTCTAGGTAAAATGTTCATTTTAATTGTAGAGATTCTTCCTAACATTGATAGTTGGAGATTTTGCCATTTCATCAAATCAGTCGCAATTTTTTGTTTTATTCTAATATAATTATCCTCCTTAAGAGTGCTACATCTAGTTTATTTATTTTCAAGCCTGCTACTTTTCCATACTCTATTCTTTCCAACAA
>NW_028113548.1:65000-74024 GCF_964273705.1 Natrix helvetica
AGATGATAGATAGATAGATAGATAGAGATAGATAGATAGATGATAGAATAGATAGATAGATAAATAGAGAGATGATAGATACATGTAGTGGGTAGATAGATACATCGATAGGTAGATAGATGGAGTAGAATAGATAGATAGATAGATAGATAGATAGATAGATAGATAGATAGATGATACATACATAGATAGATAGATAGATAGATAGATAGATAGAAAGATAGATAGATGATAGAGAGAGAGAGAGAGAGAGAGATTAAAAAGATAGATAGACAGATAGATACAGTAGACAAATAGATAGATAGATGATAGATAGATAGATTGATAGATAGATAGATAGATAGATAGATAGATAGATGATAGATAGATAGATAGATAGATAGATAGATAGATAGATAGATAGATAGATAGATAGATAGATAGATAGGATGATGGATGGATGGATGGATGGCATGGATAGATAGATCGATGGATATGTAGATATAGATAGATAGATAGATAGATAGATAGATAGATAGATAGATACATTAGATACATTAGATACATTAGATAGATAGATAGATAGATAGATAGATAGATAGATAGATAGATGATAGATAGATAGATAGATAGATAGATAGATAGATAGATAGATAGATAGATAGACAGACAGACAGTCAAATAGATAGATAGATAGATAGATAGATAGATAGATAGATAGATAGATAGATAGATAGATAGATAGATAGATAGATAGATAGATAGATAGATGATAGAGTAGACAGACAGACAGACAAATATATGGATGGATATATGGGTAGATGGATGGATGGATGGAGTGCATAAATAGATATAGTAGATAGATAGATGATAGATAGATAGATAGATAGATAGATAGATAGATAGATAGATAGATAGATAGATAGATAGATAGGTGGGTGGGTGGGTGGGTGGGTGGGCGGGTGGACGGGCGGGTGGACGGACGGAAGGACGGACGGACGGACGGACAGACAGACAGACAGACAGACAGACAGATAGATAGATAGATAGATAGATAGATTGAATGATGGATGGATGGATCGATGGATAGCATGGATAGATAGATGGATGGATATGTAGATAGATAGATAGATAGATAGATAGATAGATAGATAGATAGATAGATAGATAGATAGATAGATAGATAGATAGATGATAGATAGATAGATAGATAGATGATAGATAGATAGATAGATAGATAGATAGATAGATAGATAGATAGACAGACAGATAGTCAAATAGATAGATAGATGATAGATAGATAGATAGATAGATAGATAGATAGATAGATAGATGATAGATAGATAGATAGATAGATAGATAGATAGATAGATAGATAGATAGATGATAGAGTAGACAGACAGACAGACAAATATATGGATGGATATATGGGTAGATGGATGGATGGATGGAGTGCATAAATAGATATAGTAGATAGATAGATGATAGATAGATAGATAGATGATAGATGGGTGGGTGGGTGGGTGGGTGGGCGGGTGGACGGGCGGGTGGACGGACGGAAGGACGGACGGACAGACAGACAGACAGACAGACAGACAGATAGATAGATAGATTGAATGATGGATGGATGGATCGATGGATAGCATGGATAGATAGATGGATGGATATGTAGATAGATAGATAGATGATAGATAGATAGATAGATGATAGATAGATAGATAGATAGATAGATAGATAGATAGATAGATAGATAGATAGATAGATAGATGATAGAGTAGACAGACAGACAGACAAATATATGGATGGATATATGGGTAGATGGATGGATGGATGGAGTGCATAAATAGATATAGTAGATAGATAGATAGATAGATAGATAGATAGATAGATAGATAGATAGATAGATAGATAGATAGATAGATAGAGTAGACAGACAGACAGACACAAATATATGGATGGATATATTGATGGATGGATGGATGGATGGAGTGCATAAATAGATAGATATAGTAGATAGATAGATAGATAGATAGATAGATAGATAGATAGATAGATAGATGGATGGATGGATGGATGGACGGACGGACGGACGGACGGATGGATGGATGGACGGACGGACGGACGGACGGACGGACGGACGGACAGACAGACAGATAGATAGATAGATAGAATGATGGATGAATGGATGGATGGCATGGATAGATAGATCGATGGATATGTAGATAGATAGATAGATAGATAGATAGATAGATAGATAGATAGATGATAGATAGATAGATAGATAGATAGATAGATAGATAGATAGATAGATAGATGATAGATAGATAAGAATAGATAGATAGATAAATAGAGAGATGATAGATACATGTAGTAGGTAGATACATCAATAGGTAGATAGATAGAGTAGAATAGATGAAATATAGTAGATAGATAGATGATAGATAGATAGATAGATAGATAGATAGATGATAGATAGATAGATAGATAGATAGATAGATAGATAGATAGATAGATAGATAGATACGATAGATAGATAGATAGATAGATAGATAGATAGATAGATAGATAGATAGATAGATAGATAGATGATAGATAGGATAGATAGATAGATAGATAGATAGATAGATAGATAGATAGATAGATAGATAGATAGATATAGATAGATAGATGATAGAATAGATAGATAGATAAATAGAGAGATGATAGATACATGTAGTGGGTAGATAGATACATCGATAGGTAGATAGATGGAGTAGAATAGATAGATAGATAGATAGATAGATAGATAGATAGATAGATAGATAGATAGAAAGATAGATAGAAAGATAGATAGATGATAGATAGATAGAGAGAGAGAGAGAGAGATTAAAAAGATAGATAGACAGATAGATAGAGTAGACAGATAGATAGATGATAGATAGATAGATTGATAGATAGATGATAGATAGATAGATAGATAGATAGATAGATAGATGATAGATAGAGGGGTGGGTGGGTGGGTGGGCGGACGGACGGACGGACGGACGGACGGACAGACAGACAGATAGATAGATAGATAGATTGAATGATGGATGGATGGATGGATGGATAGCATGGATAGATAGATGGATGGATATGTAGATAGATGATAGATGATAGATAGATAGATAGATAGATAGATAGATAGATAGATAGATAGATAGAATAGACAGACAGACAAATATATGGATGGATTAAGCCCGATGGGTCTATCAGAATATGCGCTGACTATAAATGCACAATCAACAAAGGATTTCAACAAAGCGCATACCCGGTACCGGTAGTACAGCATCTGTTACACTCCCTTGGTCCGGGAATGTTTTTTGCAAAATTAGATTTGGTGCAGGCATACCAGCAGCTGCTAGTAGATGATGCTACTGCAGAGGCTCAGACCATCGTGACGCACAGGGGGGCGTTCAAATGTAACCACCTGCAATTCGGAGTTAGTATCGCCCTGGACTGTTCCAAAGTATCATGGAACGCCTTTTGCAGGGATTACCTGGAGTCGTCCCCTATTTTGATGACATACTGGTATCAGGTGCAAATGAAGCGCAACTTTTAAAATGAGTACACGCCATCCCAAGCAGAATCAGAGACAAGGGCCTCGTCTCAAAAGAGGAAAATGTAAAATAAATGTACCAAAAGTGGAATTCCTGGGTTATATGATCGATGGTTCAGGAATTCACCCAACTAACCAAAAAATAAAAGCTATTAAGGAAGCCCCCACACCGAGGAATCAGACCAAGCTGCAGGCGTTCCTCAGGCTCCTTAACTTCTATAGCATGTTTTTAAAGCAGAAGGCGACAGCTGCTGAACTGCTACACCAGCTGCTGGCAAGAAACGTGGAGTGGACATGGGGCAAAGCCGAGGCCAAAGCATTTGCCGCCATGAAAGGATTGTTATCCGCAGACTCTTTCCTCGTGCAAGGCCAGACCCTGCCCTTGGTGCTGACCTGCGACACCTCCCCATTCGGCATTGGCACCCTCCTGAGCCATTGGATGCCGAATGGTATGGAAGCCCCCATCACATTCTACTCAAGAACACTTTCCGTGGCGGAATGAAACTTCAGCCAGTTGGACCGCAAAGCCCTGGTTGCAGGGGTGGGAGTCAAGCGATTCCACGAATATCTGTAGCAGGGACTTTGAGCTAATTACACATCACAAGCTTCTGCTGGGACTGTTGGTGGGAGAACACCCCACTCCAGTGTCACTCTCCCCCCGAATGACCCGATGGAATATTTTCCTGGTGGCCTATTCCTATCGGCTCTTCCACCGCCCAGGCACCACACTAGGACACGCTGACGCATTGAGCCACTGCCCCCTTCCAGAACTGCTGGATGACCCCACCCCCGAGGCCGTGGTGCTACTGCTTGACTGCCTGGACTCTGGACCCATCTCCTCCCATGACGTCGCATGCCACTCCACAAAGGACCCCATCATCAAACAGATTCTGAACTGGGTGTGGAGAGGGTGGCCCAAGGGGCCGGTTGGGCCGGAATACAAAATGTATGTTTTGAAGACTGACGAATTGTCGGCAATCAAGGGTTGTCTGCTATGGGGGGACCAGGTGGTCATTCCTAAACATCTACAAATAGCCGTTTTGGAGGCGCTTTACATGGGACACCCAGGGATAGTCAAGATGAAGGCACTGGGAAAGAGTTATGTGTGGTGGTTTAACATGGACAGAGACATACAGGAGTGGGTAGCCACATGCACACCCTGCCAGGAATCCAAACCAGTTCCCCCAGAGGTGCCCGCAAAAGAGTGGGAGCGGCCACAAGCACTGTGGTCTAGAATACATATAGACTTTGCAGGACCAGTCCACAGCCAAATTTTCCTCATAATTGTGGACACATTCTCCAAGTGGCTAGAGGTAGTCCTGATGACATCCACTACCACAGATGCAGTCATCAAGGTGCTACAGAAGCTGTTCACAACTCACAGTTTCCCCGACGTGCTAGTGTCAGACAATGGCCCACAATTCACGGCCAGGGGTTTTGAGGAGTTCTTTGTGGCACAAGTAATCCGACATGCCCTAGTCACATAGTTTCATCCGGCTTCTAATGGCCAGGTGGAGCGTATGGTGAGATCCGCAAAGGAAGCCCTCAACAAGATGGGCCCGAGCAACTGGCAAACGCGAATAGACCACTACCTGCTAATACAACACATCTCACCCAGCCCCACTACTGGAAGAAGCCCAACCGAATGCCTCATGGGCTTCCATCTCAGGTCCCACCTGGACCAGCTACACCCCAACTATTCCACAGAAACACCCCCTGATTCCACGAGCAAGGTCAGATCATTCAGCATAGGCGACCCGGTATACGCGCAGAATTACACAGGGGGGGGGGGGCTCTGTGGATACCTGCGACCATCGTCGGCATCACCGGCCCGAGATCCTACTCGGTAAGACTCGAGGACGGATGACATTGGAGGAGGCACATCGACCAACTCCGGAGCCAACTAACCAACTCCTCACTCCGACAACCAACAGTGATTCCTCCACAACTCGAGCAGCACCACCTCCCGATTGTTCCGGATGCATCACGGGACTTATCTGACGTCGATGAGGACTGGGCAGAACCACCACCAGAAGTTCAAGCCGGGGCCTGCGAAAGTTTCCAGGAGGTTCAATCAGGCGGGTCCGAAGAAGCGACATGTCCATCCAACCTGCGTGAGGGCAACCAGCAAACTGAACTGTGCAGGTCCAGCCGGGCAACGCAAAGGCCCGCCTACTTACGGGACTACATTACCAGTTAGAATGTTCCATCCTAAAGGGGAGGGGTGTTAGATACTCGCCCCCCGCTAGTGCGGCTTAACAATAGAAGTCTCCACTCAGGTCCTCTGTTGCCGGCGGGAGGGACTCCTCCGGGTACCGTCCACGAGGCAGTGCCAGCGGGCGGCGCCCAGGAGTAGGGCCTTCTCTGTGATGGGCCCGACCCTCTGGAATGACCTCCCCCCGGACATCAGAACAACTACCGATCTCCGCTCCTTCCGTAAGAAGCTTAAAAGCCACCTGTTTGGTTTAGCTGGCCTGGCCTAATCCCAGTTTAGTCCCTCAATTCTGCACTTTTAAATTTTTAGGGGTTGGTTTTAAGTTGATTTTTTAATTTTTATTATTCTGTACAGCTTTAGGTTTAATTTGATTTTAAGTGTTTTTATTCTTTGTGTATGGTTTTTAATGTCCCTGTACACCGCCCCGAGTCCCTTCGGGGAGAGGGGGCGGTCCATAAATCAAATAAAACTGATTGGCTGAGAGGCTGGACAGCTCTCATTTAAAAAGGGGAGCTGGCCGACCATCTCCTCAGTGGATGTTTGCACGTACTTCAATAAAGAGCTGTTATCGCTAGCCTTTTGTGTCTTCCTTTACCCGATCGAACAATAGGGTCTCCTACTTTAGCAGGGGCTGGACTAGAAGACCTCCAGGGTCCCTTCCGGCTCTATTCTAGATTTCTTTTTGTATTCTATTTCACCTATGCGAGTCACATGAATATATCATAATTTACAATGTGTATTTTTGAACGACTCCCTTAATTCATTCAAAGGTCATAAAATCAATCATGGACCCAGGGTGACTTGGTTTATGACCGACGCAACTTACAACCGATAATGCTGGGCTCATTCCCGGCTGAACCTTGAGAGGCCTCCCTGTAACAGATATGAGGAGGGGACCAGGGCTTAGCCCCCTTCCTGGCTTAACAAACTAAGTTGACAAATGTTGCATGGTTTCCAAAGGCGATCACGGCCCATGGGAAGAGGCCATGTGGGATCCAGAGGTTTTCCTGAAGGCTTTGATTCAATGGTCCATCTATGTGGATAATAAGGAGAATCTTTTTGGAGGACGTTAGATCTGCCCCCAGGGGAGTGTTCAGCTCTTGGCATCTGCCCTACTCTACGTGCTTCAATTTCTGCCGGAAGACAACCAAGCGTGGAGATGTCCTAGACATCATCGATGACCGATGGGGGCCACCACCCTTCTCCATTGGCACCTGTGGCTCTGGGACCTTCTCGTGGCTTCCTCTCTCTCTAATTAAATTGTCCTGGCTTTCTCTGTTTCCAAAATCTCCCTGCTAGGTCCTGTTTCAACAACATCCCTTCGTGGTCCTTCACAATGTAAGAATTATCTTCATGCTTCCTCCCTTTCCCCAAAGACCAGTTGGAAGGGAGGTGCCCAGAGGGTCTTTGATTGCCCCCTTCCCCTCTTTGGAAGAGCTTTATAGCTCCCGCTGCCTTAAGAAAGTTTCAAACACCCTTAAAGATCCATCTCCTCCTGGGCACCCTTTTTTTTAACTATTGCCATCTGGCAGAGGGTACAGGACAATAAAAACAAGGACAAGTAGACTGAAAAAGAGCTCCCATCCCAGAGCAGTAATTATCTTGAATTCTACTGTAGAGGGCAACAGAAATGCAATATCAGGCATCTTCAATTTCATCGTATAGAATGTATAGTTCTATACAATTATATAATTTATTTTAATGTATAATATACTGTACACTAAAGAGAAGGCACAACTTTGTTGTATGAGGTGCCAAGACAATAAAATAAAGGATTAAACTATTTAACTATGATAATTTGGTCTTGGAGATGCTCCGGGTGACTTTGGAGAGGAACTGGCTTCTAATGAGAGCAGGGTTGATCCGATGGCTATACAGCTGGAAGATTACATCCATGGACTCAGCTGCAGCCTGAGCCACGGAGGCTTCACGATCCTCTAGCAGATCCTGGAGACCTGGAAGGAATCCAGAAAAGAAATGATTACTGGGATCCAACCCTGATCAGGGCCAGAGCTTCTGGAGAGAAAGTCTCCGCTTCAAGCGAGGGGATTTTGAAACTCACCCAGGAAAACTTCTTTGATTTGTTTGGAAATCACCAGATCCTGTGTCATGTATTGTGCGCAGCAGCCTAGACACATGCAAAGAAAAGGTTGGTGGAGTTGGCAGAGACGGCTAAATCGACTGATTCAAGAAAGAAAACGCAGAATTCTTTTATTTCTACTTGGAAGAGTCGCTTTGGGGCTTTACGGGATGGTCCCAGGAATTGGATCTGTCTAGAGATGGAATGGAAAGAATTTCATACGACACGTACTTATGACGGTTGCAGAGTCTTGGGGGTCACCTGATCACTTTTTGCAACCTTTAGGTGAGCAAACTCCGGAAGGAAGCCAGATTCACTTAACAACCACGTGACTCACTTAACAACCATAGCGATACCCTTAAGAAAGGGGGCCGTGTGTGTGTGTGAGAGAGAGAGAGAGATAATGGTCAGCATGCCAGGCCTTAGGCGGGAGGCCTGCCCTGGTTTTTCCTCCCCTCCTTCCAGAGTTTGCATTTTATTATATTCAGTATGCTAGCCAACTGTACTATACTAAACTATATTATTATTATACTACATTTTATTATACTAAACAAAATTATTATGCTATACTGGACGTGACTGGACTAGACTGGACTATCAAACAATGCAATACAATATAATATTATTACATTATATAATATAGTGAAAAAAGAATAGAAAAAGAAATGGGAAAGAAAGATGATAAGGAAATGGTTTCTGGTCTTATAAATGCATTAATGTTTTGCCCCATTTACATCGTAATTTCCCTTTTCCACAAACTGCCATTTCGAATCCTCAAACCCACAAATCAGCAAGGTTTCTAGTCGTCATGGTGGCATAGAACCTCTGCTGTTCCCAAGGGAACAACAACCCAAGAAGAATCCCTCTAGTCAGTTTAGTGTAGTGGTTGAGGCCTCAGGCAACAAACCAGGAGCCGGTGAGTTCCAGTCCCTCTTTGAGATGAAAGCCTGATGGGTGACTAGGGGAGTTCTAGTCCTGCCTTAGGCTTGAGAGCTGGCTGGGTGACTTTGGTCCAGTCCCTCTCTCTCAGAGCAGCCTACTTCACAGGCTTGTTGGGAAGGAAATCGGAGGAGGAGGGGGAGGGGGTGGAGAAGCATTAGGGACGTCCACCATCTTGAATAATTTATCAAAAGAAGAAAGGCAGGAGAAAAAGAAAAAGAAAATATATTATAC
>NW_028113547.1:0-5000 GCF_964273705.1 Natrix helvetica
CCCACGTACATCTACACCAACACCAGTAGATTTGGATGTCTTAGAGCAGAGGATGTTTGAGAAAGAGACAGAAGAACAAAGAATGCAGACACAAAAAGAGAAGGAGGTGCAGGGTGCTGTAGGTGGAGTGGACCCCTCTGGATCTCTGTTGAGTTCCTTCTTGGAAGAAGGACCGTATAAGTCTCTCACTGAAATGCCGATACTTAAACCTGTCGAACAACGTATTACTAGATCCACGACTAGACAAATGCTAGAATCTCACAAGCGCGTCGACCCCCAAACACAATGTGCTAAGAAAGAAGCTAAGAAGCAAACCGGAGCCATGGGAGGAGCAGGGCCGAAGATTGGTCTTGTGGAGAGAGATCTTCAGCAAATGCTTTCAACGCTCCAGACCAGATCTAAAGATGCTTAAACTATTATCTTGGAACGTGAATGGAATGAACTCCCCACAAAAAAGGAAAAAAATATTTTATTATTTGAAGCAATTTAATAATGATGTTGTTTGCCTTCAAGAGACTCATATTAGGCTGCAAGACCAGAAGTATTTAGTGAATTCAAAACTGGGAACATCTTATGCTGCCTCTGATTTGGTAAAGAAAAATGGTGTGGTGATATATATAAATAAAAGATTTTCAACTAAAGTTATAGAGGCGGATGACGCTGGTAGATATATAGCAATTCAATTTGATACAGACTTTGGTCCCATTTTGGTGCTAGGAATATATGCTCCTAACCAATGCCAAGAAAGCTTTTATAAGATGCTCCATTTAAAATTTTTAGACTGGAACTTTAAGAGTATTCTAATAATGGGAGACTGGAATGGAGTGATTTCTCCAAAGATAGATAAGAGTACAAAGACTAAATTCACTACCAAATTACCAAAGGCTTTTTTTGATTTACAAGACGACTTGAAATTAAAAGATGTTTGGAGGACACAACACTCAAATGAGATGGATTTTTCTTTCTACTCAGATAGACATAAATCCTTTTCAAGGATTGATTTCTTTTTGTTAACACCGGATCTACTTCCTAAAGCTAAGAAATCCAAGATTTTCGCCAGGACACTTAGCGATCATAGTCCGGTGTGGTTACAAATTGAATTAGGGATGAGGCCAAGAAGGTCTTGGAGAGTAAATGAAAATTTATTTAGATATGAAAAAAATGTTGATGAACTTAAAAAACACATGAAGGAATTTTTCAGTTTTAACATGAATAAGGGTACTCCCATTGAGACAGTTTGGGATGCAAGTAAAGCTTATATGCGTGGGGTCCTGATACATATGAACTTTAAACATAAACAAATTAGACAGAAAAGGAGAATGGAATTGGAAGATGAAATAAAAAGCAAGGAACAGCTGCTTATAACAAACCCGAATGACCAGGCGCTCCAGATGGCGCTAAAGCTGTTGAAAGATCAATTTCAGATGCTTATAGCAGAACAAACAGCAACTAATTTACAATTTGCTAAACATAACACCTTTGCTAACGCTAATAAACCTGGTAGGTGGTTAGCATATACTTTGAGAAGGAATATGAATGACAGAATTATTGATAAAATTGAGTATCGAGGGAAGATGGTATATCAACAAGAGTTGATTAAAAAATCATTTGTGGACTATTATACTAAGCTATATGTACAGGATAATATACAGAACAAGTTAATAGATGATTTTTTGGAAGGAAAAAGGGTTGCTAAAATTTCTGTGCTTCAAAAGGCAAATTTGGAACGTCTTATAACTGCTGATGAGATTACTTTAGTTATAAATCAACTTAAATTAGCTAAGGCTCCAGGGACTGATGGTTTGACTGCAATGTATTATAAAACTTTACAACTGGAAATGATTGAATATCTTACACAACTATTTTGTAATATACAACAAGGAGGTAAAATACCTCCCTCATGGAAAGCGGCTTTTATCTCATTGATACCTAAAGATAAAGAGGGCCCTAAGAAACCAGAGGATTACAGGCCGATATCTCTTCTGAACACAGATTATAAAATATTTGCTAAGGTACTAGCCAACAGATTGATGCCGGTTATTCAAGAGATTATTCATCATGATCAAGCAGGATTTATTGAAGGCAGACATATGAAGGAGAATGTAAGGCAACTCATAGATTTAATTGACTATCTTGATAAGAATAAGCAGATCTCTGCAGTGCTGGTTTTTTTGGATGCAGAGAAGGCCTTCGATCGAGTGAATTGGAACTTTCTAACCAAGACTTTGGAAAAGATGGATATGGGACCACGATTGCGGCAGGCGATTGGAGCAATTTATCAGCAACAAAATGCACAACTTATTATTAATGGAAATTTGTCAACAACTTTCGAGATACAAAAAGGCACAAGACAAGGTTGCCCATTATCCCCATTGTTATTTATTTTAACTTTGGAAGTCTTGTTGAACGCAATTCGGGACTCAAAATCCTTAGATGGCATAGCTATCAGGCAAAAGGAATACAGAACTAGAGCATTCGCCGATGATCTGGTTGTTACCCTTTCACATCCTTTGAAATCAATAATCCAGATGAAAAATATCATAGTAGAATTTGGCATGGTGTCTGGGTTTAGACTAAATCAAAACAAAACGAAAATGATGGTTAAAAACATGACAGAGACTCAAAGAAAGAGACTTGTAAGTTTAGCAGGTTTTGAAATAGTTTCTAAAGTTAAATATTTAGGAATACAAATTTCAGAATCAAATACAAAACTTTTCTTAAATAACTATGAAGTGTTGTGGCAAAAGATACAGAAAGATCTTGAAGCGTGGAAAAAGTTACAATTGTCTTTGCTTGGAAGGATCTCAGCAATTAAAAAGAACATTCTACCTAGATTTATCTTTCTATTCCAGATGATTCCGGTGCTTAAATCAGATAAAACCTTGTTAAATTGGCAAACAACATTAAATAAATTTGTTTGGAAGGAGAAAAAACCGAGAGTAAAGATGAAGATTATGCAAGATACACGTGAAAGAGGCGGCCTCAGACTCCCAAACCTTCGATTGTATTATGAAGCTGCGGTACTAACGCATGTAGCAGATTGGTTTGGGAAAACAAAAATGGAATTGCTGAATATAGAAGGCCATGATCTTGTTCTGGGATGGCATGCATATCTTTTTTATGAAGACAGGGTGGATAAAGTGTTTAACAACCATGTTCTCCGAAGTGCCTTGATGAGAATATGGAAGAAGCACCGGCCCAATTGGGATTATAAAATATCGCTTTGGTTGGATCTTGCAGACACCATGGGGATTATGAACATTAAGTCACTCGGGGGTTGTTTATATAAAGATGTGCTTATCGCTGATGGGGGCGAATGGAAGTTAAAAACTTTGGAACAGCTGTTGGAAGAAGGAATTACCTTAAATTGGTTACATTACATACAGCTACAGAAGAGATGGGAAGAAGATCGCAGGGTCGGTTTTATGGATAAAGAAGTGGAACTGATTAAGCAGATAAAAGAGATTGGCCCAAAACAAGTTAAAAGAATATATAATGTACTGTTAGAAAGAGACTCAGAAAGTGAATTGGTTAAGGATTGTATGATTAAATGGGCTTAGAATTTTGGTGAAGTGGTTATGTTGGAAACGTGGGAAAAAATATGGGTTCAGAATGTTAAATTTACACAGTCACAGAATTTAAGGGAGAATTTTTATAAAATGTTTTACAGATGGTATTTAGATCCTAAAAAATTATCATGCATGTACCCAAATGTTCAACCAAAATGTTGGAGATGCGGGTGTCTAGATGCTACCTTTTTTCATGTATGGTGGACTTGTAACAAGGTTAAAACTTTTTGGATAAAAATATGGTGGGTTATGCAGAATGTATTTAAGAAAAGAATACAATTCACTCCGCAAATGTTTTTATTGGGTATAGCTAAGGATTTTACCAAAGGGGAAACAAAATTGGCCTTGTATATGGTCACAGCAGCTAGGTTGTTGATTGCGCAACATTGGAAAAAAGATTTTTTACCGACAATTGATCAATGGATTCAGAAGGTGTCGGGGTTCGCCGAAATGGCAAAAATTTCAGCTTTCTTAAAAGCTCAGAAACAGGAGGATTACACACAGGAATGGGCAAAATGGATTGATTATATACAGAATAAATACCAGACTAGGAGTTATTATGTAGCCTTTAGGTAAGAATGTTTAGACTAATAGATGATCAGAGTAAATAATATATGGGATGTTTGGAATTGTTAGAGTGGTATACAGCGGAAGTCAGGGGGGTGGGTTTGTGTGGGAGGTGGGGGAGGGTTAGGGTGGAGGGCGGGGCAATATATATGTATGAATAAATTAGAAGATGGGATTAACGAAACATTGTTATTCTAGGAGAAATTTATATTAAGAGTTATAGATGTTAAATTAGCTTAGAAAATGGGATCAATGTGTTATTATTAATCTAAGAGAAATTTATATTGTGTTTGTTGGGAGGAGAGGGGTTACGAGTAATTTACTTTAAGACGGGGGAGGGGAGGGGGCAAAGTATTTGGTATAATATTTGAATGTGAATTTTTGTGGGGGGGTTGGGGGGGTATAGCATTTGTATGAGATTTACATTGTATGGCGGGGGGGGTGAAAAGGGGGAAAATCTGTTTGTACAAAACTCTTTTAATAAAAAAAAAAAAAGAAAGGGAGTGAAGGGGGGTAGCGCCTCACCACACCGCCGCTGCTTCCTTCTATTTTTTCATTTTCCGATCAGCCTGTTGCGAAGACGCAAAGCGCCCTCCGAAACTGCTCCCCGATGCCTAGAGCGAAGCGGGGGGCCCCCCACCAGCCGCCGCCGATGCCGGGATCCCCTGCGAACCTGCTCCTCCGGCAGGACGCCTCTCCGGGGCGTCCTGTGCCCCCCAAGAAGTGGGGAAGCCCATCGGGGAGCCGGAGGGGGCAAACGACTTGCCCGTCGCCGTCAGCCGCCGGAACCGGAAGACAGAACTATCTATCTATCTATCTATCTATCTATCTATCTATCTATCTATCTATCATCTATCTATCTAT
>NW_028113547.1:15000-17500 GCF_964273705.1 Natrix helvetica
TATCTATCTATATCTATCTATCTATCTATCTATCTATCTATCTATCTATCTATCTATCTATCTATCTATCTATCTATCTATCTATGCTATATACCCATCTACCTATCTATCTATCTATCTATCTATCTATCTATCTATCTATCTATCTATCTATCTCTATATCTATCTATGTCTATCTCTATCTATCTATCTATCTATCTATCTATCTATCTATCTATCTATCTATCTATCTATCTCCTGTCTATTCTATCTATCTATCTATCTACCCATCTACCAATCTATCTATCTAATTATCTATCTATCTATCTATCTATCTATCTATCTATCTATCTATCTATCTATCTATCTCTATTTCTATCTATGTCTATGTCTATCTCTATCGATCTATCTATCTATCTATCTATCTATCTATCTATCTATCTCTATTTCTATCTATGTCTTTGTCTATCTCTATCGATCTATCTATCTATCTATCTATCTATCTATCTATCTATCTATCTATCTATCTATCATCTTTCTTTGTATCTATCTATCTATCTACCCATCTACCAATCTATCTATCTATCTCCTATCTATGCTATCTATGCTATCTATGTTATCTATGCTATCTATGTCTATCTCTATCGATCTATCAATCTATCTATCTATCTATCTATCTATCTATCTATCTATCTATCTATCTGTCTACCCATCTACCAATCTATCTATCTATCGACTATCTATCTATCTATCTATCTATCTATCTATCTATCTATCTATCTATCTATCTATCTCTATTTCTATCTATGTCTATGTCTATCTCTATCTACCTATCTATCTATCTATCTATCTATCTATCTATCTATCTATCTACCCATCTGTCTGTCTGTCTGTCTGTCTGTCTGTCTGTCTGTCTAGTATCTATGATATCTATCTAATATCTATCTATCTATCTATCTATCTATCTATCTATCTATCTATCTATCTATCATCTATCTCTCCAATTTATCTGTCTGTGTATGTCTAATATATATGCTATCAATCTTATATCTATCTATCTATCTATCTATCTATCTATCTATCTATCTATCTATCTATCTATCTATCTATCTATCTATCTTTGTATCTATCTATCTATCTATCTATCTATCTATCTATCTATCTATCTATCTATCTATCTATCTATCTATCTACCCATCTACCTATCTGTCTGTCTGTCTGTCTGTCTGTCTGTCTGTCTGTCTGTCTGTCTGTCTCTCTCTCTCTCTCTCTATCTGTCTGTCTGTCTGTCTGTCTATCTATCTATCTATCTATCTATCTCCTATCTATGCTATCTAGGCTATCTAGGCTATCTATCTATCTATATTTCTACCTATCTATCTATCTATCTATCAATCTATCTATCTATCTATCTATCTATCTATCTATCTATCTATCTATCTATCTATCTATCTATCTATCTATCTATCTACCCATCTGTCTGTCTGTCTGTCTGTCTGTCTGTCTGTCTAGTATCTATGATATCTATCTAATATATATCTATCTATCTATCTATCTATCTATCTCTCCAATTTATCTGTCTGTGTATGTCTAATATATATGCTATCAATCTTATATCTATCTATCTATCTATCTATCTATCTATCTATCTATCTATCTATCTATCTATCTATCTATCTATCTACCCATCTACCTATCTGTCTGTCTGTCTGTCTGTCTGTCTGTCTGTCTGTCTGTCTGTCTGTCTGTCTGTCTCTCTCTCTCTCTATCTGTCTGTCTGTCTGTCTATCTATCTATCTATCTATCTATCTCCTATCTATGCTATCTAGGCTATCTAGGCTATCTATCTATCTATATTTCTACCTATCTATCTATCTATCAATCTATCTATCTATCTATCTATCTATCTATCTATCTATCTATCTATCTATCTATCTATCTATCATCTATCTCTCCAATTTATCTGTCTGTGTATGTCTAATATATATGCTATCAATCTTATATCTATCTATCTATCTATCTATCTATCTATCTATCTATCTATCTATCTATCTATCTATCTATCTTTGTATCTATCTATCTATCTATCTATCTATCTATCTATCTATCTATCTATCTATCTATCTATCTATCTATCTATCTATCTATCTACCCATCTACCTATCTGTCTGTCTGTCTGTCTGTCTGTCTGTCTGTCTGTCTGTCTGTCTGTCTCTCTCTCTCTCTCTCTCTCTATCTGTCTGTCTCTCTGTCTGTCTATCTATCTATCTATCTATCTATCTCCTATCTATGCTATCTAGGCTATCTAGGCTATCTATCTATCTATATTTCTATCTATCTATCTATCTATCTATCTATCTATCTATCTATCTATCTATCTATCATCTATCTCTCCAATTTATCTGTCTGTGTATGTCTAATATATATGCTATCAATCTTATATCTATCTATCTATCTATCTATCTATCTATCTATCTATCTATCTATCTATCTATCTATCTATCTATCTATCTTTGTATCT
>NW_028113547.1:27500-32500 GCF_964273705.1 Natrix helvetica
TCTATCTATCTATCTATCTATCTATCTATCTATCTATCTATCTATCTATCTATCTATCTATCTATCTATCTATATTTCCATCTATCTATCTATCTATCTATCTATCTATCTATCTATCTATCTATCTATCTATCTATCATCTATCATCTATCTATCCAATTTATCTGTCTGTGTCTCTCGAATATATCTGCTATCAATTTTATATCTATCGATCTATCTATTTATCTATCTATCTATCTATCTATCTATCTATCTATCTACCCATCTACCCATCTACCAATCTATCTATCGACTATCTATCTATCATCTATCTATCTATCTATCTATCTATCTATCTATCATCTATCTGTCTATCTATCTATCTATCTATCTATCCATCTATCTCCTATCTATGCTATATACCCATCTACCTATCTATCTATCTATCTATCTATCTATCTATCTATCTATCCATCCATCTATCTCCTATCTATGCTATATACCTATCTATCTATCTATCTATCTATCTATCTATCTATCTATCTATCTATCTATCTATCTATCTATCATCTATCTATCTTTCTTTGTATCTATCTATCTATCTATCTATCTACCCATCTACCAATCTATCTATCTATCTCCTATCTATGCTATCTATGCTATCTATGTTATCTATGCTATCTATGCTATCTATCTATCTATCTATCTATCTATCTATCTATCTATCTATCTATCTATCTATCTATATTTCTATCTATCTATCTATCTATCTATCTATCTATCTATCTATCATCTATCATCTATCTATCCAATTTTTCTGTCTGTGTCTCTCGAATATTTCTGCTATCAATTTTATATCTATCGATCTATCTATTTATCTATCTATCTATCTATCTATCTATCTATCTATCTATCTATCCATCTATCTCCTATCTATGCTATATACCCATCTATCTATCTATCTATCTATCTATCTATCTATCTATCTATCTATCTATCTATCTATCTATCTATCTATCTATCTATCTATCTATATTTCCATCTATCTATCTATCTATCTATCTATCTATCTATCTATCTATCTATCTATCTATCATCTATCATCTATCTATCCAATTTATCTGTCTGTGTCTCTCGAATATATCTGCTATCAATTTTATATCTATCGATCTATCTATTTATCTATCTATCTATCTATCTATCTATCTATCTATCTACCCATCTACCCATCTACCAATCTATCTATCGACTATCTATCTATCATCTATCTATCTATCTATCTATCTATCTATCTATCTATCATCTATCTGTCTATCTATCTATCTATCTATCTATCCATCTATCTCCTATCTATGCTATATACCCATCTACCTATCTATCTATCTATCTATCTATCTATCTATCTATCTATCCATCCATCTATCTCCTATCTATGCTATATACCTATCTATCTATCTATCTATCTATCTATCTATCTATCTATCTATCTATCTATCTATCTATCTATCATCTATCTATCTTTCTTTGTATCTATCTATCTATCTATCTATCTACCCATCTACCAATCTATCTATCTATCTCCTATCTATGCTATCTATGCTATCTATGTTATCTATGCTATCTATGCTATCTATCTATCAATCTATCTTTCAGTCTATCTATCTAATTATCTATCTATCTATCTATCTATCTATCTATCTATCTATCTATCTATCTTTCAGTCTATCTATCTAATTATCTATTTATCTCTCTATCTATCTCCTATCTATTCTATCTATCTATCTATCTCCTATCTATTCTATCTATGCTATCTATGCTATCTATGCTATCTGTGCTATCTATGCTATCTATCTATCTACCTATCTGCCTATCTGCCTATCTTTCTATCTATCTATCTTTCTATCTATCTATCTATCTATCTATCTATATTTCTATCTATCTATCTATCTATCTATCTATCTATCTATCTATCTATCTATCTATCTATCATCTATCATCTATCTATCCAATTTTTCTGTCTGTGTCTCTCGAATATATCTGCTATCAATTTTATATCTATCGATCTATCTATTTATCTATCTATCTATCTATCTATCTATCTATCTATCTATCTATATATCTATCTATCTATCTATCTATATTTCTATCTATCTATCTATCTATCTATCTATCTATCTATCTATCTATCTATCATCTATCATCTATCTATCCAATTTTTCTGTCTGTGTCTCTCGAATATATCTGCTATCAATTTTATATCTATCGATCTATCTATTTATCTATCTATCTATCTATCTATCTCCTATCTATGCTATATACCCATCTATCTATCTATCTATCTATCTATCTATCTATCTATCTATCTATCTATCTATATATCTATCTATCTATCTATCTTTCAGTCTATCTATCTAATTATCTATCTATCTCTCTATCTATCTCCTATCTATTCTATCTATCTATCTATCTCCTATCTATTCTATCTATGCTATCTATGCTATCTGTGCTATCTATCTATCTACCTATCTGCCTATCTGCCTATCTTTCTATCTATCTATCTTTCTATCTATCTATCTATCTATCTATCTATCTATCTATCTATCTATCTATCTATATTTCTATCTATCTATCTATCTATCTATCTATCTATCTATCTATCTATCTATCATCTATCATCTATCTATCCAATTTTTCTGTCTGTGTCTCTCGAATATATCTGCTATCAATTTTATATCTATCGATCTATCTATTTATCTATCTATCTATCTATCTATCTATCTATCTATCTATCTATCTATCTATCTATCTATCCATCTATCTCCTATCTATGCTATATACCCATCTATCTATCTATCTATCTATCTATCTATCTATCTATCTATCTATCTATCTATCTATCTATCTATCTATCTATCTATCTATCTATCTATCTATCTATCTATCTATCTACCTACCTATCTCTCTATCTATCTATCTCCTGTCTATGCTATCTGTCTATCCATCTACACATCTACCAATCTGTCTATCTATCGACTATCTATGGTATCTACCCATCTATCTATCTTTCTATCTATCTATCTATCTATCTATCTATCTATCTATCTATCTATCTATCTATCTATCTATCATCTCCTGTCTATTCTATCTATCTATCTATCTATCTATCTATCTATCTATCTATCTATCTATCTATCAATCTATCTATCTATCTATCTATCTATCTATCTATCTATCTATCTATCTATCTATCTATCTATCTCCTGTCTATTCTATCTATCTATTTATCTATCTATCTATCTATCTATCTATCTATCTATCTATCTATCTATCTATCATCTATCAATCCAATTTATCTGTCTGTGTATGTCTAATATATCTGATATCAATTTTATATCTATCTATCTATCTATCTATCTATCTATCTATCTATCTATCTATCTATCTATCTATCTATCTATATTTCCATCTATCTATCTATCTATCTATCTATCTATCTATCTATCTATCTATCTATCATCTATCATCTATCTATCCAATTTATCTGTCTGTGTCTCTCGAATATATCTGCTATCAATTTTATATCTATCGATCTATCTATTTATCTATCTATCTATCTATCTATCTATCTATCTATCTATCTATCTATCTACCCATCTACCCATCTACCAATCTATCTATCGACTATCTATCTATCATCTATCTATCTATCTATCTATCTATCTATCTATCTATCTATCTATCTATCATCTATCTGTCTATCTATCTATCTATCTATCTATCCATCTATCTCCTATCTATGCTATATACCCATCTATCTATCTATCTATCTATCTATCTATCTATCTATCTATCTATCTATCTATCTATCTATCTATCTATCCATCCATCTATCTCCTATCTATGCTATATACCTATCTATCTATCTATCTATCTATCTATCTATCTATCTATCTATCTATCTATCTATCTCTATATCTATCTATGTCTATCTCTATCTCTATTGATCTATCTATCTATCTATCTATCTATCTATCTATCTATCTATCATCTATCTATCTTTCTTTGTATCTATCTATCTATCTATCTATCTATCTACCCATCTACCAATCTATCTATCTATCTCCTGTCTATGCTATCTATGCTATCTATGTTATCTATGCTATCTATGCTATCTATCTATCAATCTATCTTTCAGTCTATCTATCTAATTATCTATCTATCTATCTATCTATCTATCTATCTATCTTTCAGTCTATCTATCTAATTATCTATCTATCTCTCTATCTATCTCCTATCTATTCTATCTATCTATCTATCTCCTATCTATTCTATCTATGCTATCTATGCTATCTATGCTATCTGTGCTATCTATGCTATCTATCTATCTACCTATCTGCCTATCTGCCTATCTTTCTATCTATCTATCTTTCTATCTATTTATCTATCTATCTATCTATCTATCTATCTATCTATCTATCTATCTATCTATCTATCATCTCCTGTCTATTCTATCTATCTATCTATCTATCTATCTATCTATCTATCTATCTATCTATCTATCTATCTATCTATCAATCTATCTATCTATCTATCTATCTATCTATCTATCTATCTATCTATCTATCTATCTATCTCCTGTCTATTCTATCTATCTATTTATCTATCTATCTATCTATCTATCTATCTATCTATCTATCTATCTATCTATCTATCTATCTATCATCTATCAATCCAATTTATCTGTCTGTGTATGTCTAATATATCTGATATCAATTTTATATCTATCTATCTATCTATCTATCTATCTATCTATCTATCTATCTATATTTCCATCTATCTATCTATCTATCTATCTATCTATCTATCTATCTATCTATCTATCTATCATCTATCATCTATCTATCCAATTTATCTGTCTGTGTCTCTCGAATATATCTGCTATCAATTTTATATCTATCGATCTATCTATTTATCTATCTATCTATCTATCTATCTATCTATCTATCTATCTATCTACCCAT
>NW_028113547.1:70000-73106 GCF_964273705.1 Natrix helvetica
TTCTTTCTTTCTTTCTTTCTTTCTTTCTTTCTTTCTTTCTATCTATCTATCTTTTTTTTTTTAGAAAAAATTTATTGGTTTTTTTAACATTTATAAGGGAAAAGGTAAATGGAAAGGTATACAAATTTTGGCAGTAGCAAAGTGTGGCAGGCGCCCCCTCCCTCCAAACTCGTAGTATACATCTTAGTATAAAACATTAGTACATAGTCATATATAATCAGCATATTAATTCTATTGGTATTTTCAATCAGTTTATACATTGTAGTATATAATCCACATATAATTCCATTACTACTTTCGGTCAGTTTATAACAATGAGATTTTCTTATTCATTTTTGTGATCTGAGCTTTCTTGGTATTGCCCCTTCTCCCCCCGCTGGCAGAGCTCCGGCCCATCCCGTGTCCTGCATATCCGTTGTAGGATCTTCTGTTTTTTCTAGGTGTGTTTTGGTTTTTTCCATAAAGGCCTGTGCCTCTATGGGTGTGTTAATTCTAATTCTTGTCTCCTCCCAGAATATCAGCATACCTTCAGGCATCAACCATCTAAACCACACCCCCTTCTGGTATAATTTATTTGCCAATTGCGAATAATTTTTCCTTTTTTCCCAAATTTTCTTGGGGATCTGCTTCAAGATGGTTATTTCCCTATCGTGGTATTTCAGTGCCTGCCCCCTTTGTACACCCAGAATTTCGTCTCTTGTGCTTTTTCTAAGAAATTTAATATGGACCTCCCTGGGTACATTGTGTGTTCTGGCATAAGCTGAGTTCACTCTGTAAACCAGATCTATCTCCCATTCCATCTGTTGTTTTTCTTTGTGTATATATTCAGCCAAAATGTTTGTCATAATGTCCCTTATATTTTCCCCATCTGCTTCTATGACATTTTGAAATCTAAGATAAAAGGACATTCTCTCAAATTCTGTTTTCATTTGCTGGGTATCAAGTTCTTTGTTTCCCTTCTGCACCACTTCTACCCCCCCCCCTCACCTCCGCCACCCCACCCTCCACAAGGTCCAGTCTCTGTGAGTTCTTATAAATTTGAACTTGGTTCTCTTTAATTTCTTCTTTCATTTCCGTTAATTGTTTCTTAATTTCCTCCTGGCCCTGTATAAGTTGCTGAAGCATTTGTTGCAAATCCATCTCTGTACTCTTAGGTTGCATCAGGTCTGTAATCTTTGATTGTGTGGCAGGACTGGATGTTGCAGATGTCGGGGCAGAAGTAGCAAAGCCAGGTTTTCCAGGGGGTGGTCTTTTAGGAGACATAGTTTATAAAATAAAGAGTTCAGTCAGTATGGAGAATGGACAACAGGAGAAGCAGAGCAGCCAGATGAGTCCAGGAGGCAGAAGATCCAAACAGAAGAGAATTTCTCTAGTCAGTCTGGCAATAGAGAAAAATTTTCCCCCCAGAGAGTTCAAAGAATAACAATCCACAAGAGATTCTTCTGGGTGGCACGGAGACAAAGACCGGAAGCCTGAATTTTAAAGGTGGAGTCAGGTTTCACAGTTCATGAAGACAACGGAAGTGTGCCATCTTGCCCTGCCAGCTTTGGGCTCAGAGGCATAACAAAGTTTTAAGAGTTCCCAAAGTCCTCAGATCATCAGTAAGTTATGGAGCTAGATTCAATGAAAAGTCACTTTAGCAAGGGTGAGGCATCATTGGTTGGCTCTCCCCCCTCCTCCTTCCCCTGGGGCTGAGAGCAGAATCGTTCCAAGCCGCTTGTCCAAGGGGGGGGGAATCCCCCTCCCTCCAGCCACGCCTCCAAAGTAATCCGAAAGTTAAAGTTTTAAAATGCTGAAAAGTCCTTCAAGTCAAGAAAGGGAGTGAAGGGGGGTAGCACCTCACCACACCGCCGACTTCCGGTTTTTCCTGGCGCTGACGGCAGGCTTTCTTTGAGCTTGTCAGATCAAGAGACAGTTAGAGGTGTTTTTTTATGATCTTTAACACCTTGGACACTCTTAAATTCTTGGAATTTATGAGGGAGAGATTCAGCTGTCGGGTTGAGCCCCTCGTGTAGCCTCCAGGAGGATTTATAGCCTCTGGAGTGCGACGAGGTTTGCCCCCCTTCGCAGTTGTTGCATTCTCCTGTCTTTTTGATAACCTCTGCTAATTAGCAGAGCCAGTCGCCGGGAACAGCCTCAACATCTCAACATCTCAAGAAGGAAGGAAGACTTTTGCAAGTATTTTAAGTCTTATTTGGGGGGAAAAAATCTTTTTAAAAAGAACGCTACTGCTGAGTACGAGAGGCGTGGGCTTAGAACAAAGGATTCAAAATGGCGTTGATTTATAGCTGAAAACCTACAGAAAACGAAAGCTAATTACTTGCTGATAGCCGGGGCAGTAAAGGCGGAACGGCTGAAACAACCCTAACTATTAACAATCCTTAAGCCAGTTTACATAACCTGAACTATTTAAATGTCAACGTTTTAACTTCGAGCAACTTAGAAAGAAACATTTGCAAGTATTAATTTACAGCTGAATACCTAAGGAAAACGAAAGTTAATTGAATGCTGACAGCTAGAGGCGGCTGAAAGAATTATTAATTATGGCAACGGAACAAAAGGCTTCCCCAGGTGCTACAATAAATTATCAGGATTTCAAGGACTTTATAAGGGAAGAAAATGCTTTTTTACGCAAAGAAATTAAGGAGGTTAAAGAAATGGTTCAGGATACCATTAAAAAACATGATCAGCTTGATAAAAAACTACACACTTTAGCCACAGGTCTGTCAGAAGTTGTTCTTAAGGTGGACAGTAAAGTTGATCATCTGGCTTTGGATTTGGAAACTAAAACGAAGGAAACAGATCTGAAATTTGTTGAAATGGAGGGGAATATGCAGAGGATGGATAAGGAGATTATTATGATGCAATTCAGATCTATGGAGTACGCTGTTAGACTGAGGGGTATCAGAGAAAACCCTAGAGAGGATTTAAGAAAAGCTTGTGCTGATGCTTTGGCCACGTTATTGAAGATCGAGGATTCTTCTGAGATTTCTGCAAGGATTGACAAAATTTACAGAGTAAATTCACGTATAGCATCACAAAGGCAACTACCAAGGGATGTTGTGATATACTTTACTGAGAGAAATTTTAGAAATGATATTTTGCA
>NW_028113546.1:27500-30000 GCF_964273705.1 Natrix helvetica
ATAGATAGCATAGATAGAATAGATAGGAGATAGATAGATAGATAGAATAGATAGGAGATAGATAGAGAGATAGATAGATAATTAGATAGATAGACTGAAAGATAGATAGATAGATAGATAGATAGATAGATAGATAGATAGATAGATAATTAGATAGATAGACTGAAAGATAGATTGATAGATAGATAGCATAGATAGCATAGATAACATAGATAGCATAGATAGCATAGACAGGAGATAGATAGATAGATTGGTAGATGGGTAGATAGATAGATAGATAGATAGATAGATAGATACAAAGAAAGATAGATAGATGATAGATAGATAGATAGATAGATAGATAGATAGATAGATAGATAGATCAATAGAGATAGAGATAGACATAGATAGATATAGAGATAGATAGATAGATAGATAGATAGATAGATAGATAGATAGATAGATAGATAGATAGGTATATAGCATAGATAGGAGATAGATGGATGGATAGATAGATAGATAGATAGATAGATAGATAGATAGATAGATAGATAGATAGATAGATAGATAGATAGATAGATAGATGGGTATATAGCATAGATAGGAGATAGATGGATAGATAGATAGATAGATAGATAGACAGATAGATGATAGATAGATAGATAGATAGATAGATAGATAGATAGATAGATGATAGATAGATAGTCGATAGATAGATTGGTAGATGGGTAGATGGGTAGATAGATAGATAGATAGATAGATAGATAGATAGATAGATAGATAAATAGATAGATCGATAGATATAAAAGTGATAGCAGATATATTCGAGAGACACAGACAGATAAATTGGATAGATAGATGATAGATGATAGATAGATAGATAGATAGATAGATAGATAGATAGATAGATAGATAGATGGAAATATAGATAGATAGATAGATAGATAGATAGATAGATAGATAGATAGATAGATATAAAATTGATATCAGATATATTAGACATACACAGACAGATAAATTGGATTGATAGATGATAGATAGATAGATAGATAGATAGATAGATAGATAGATAGATAGATAAATAGATAGATAGAATAGACAGGAGATAGATAGATAGATAGATAGATAGATAGATAGATAGATAGATAGATAGATAGATAGATAGATAGATAGATAGATAGATTGATAGATAGATAGATAGATAGATAGATAGATAGATAGATAGATAGAATAGACAGGAGATGATAGATAGATAGATAGATAGATAGATAGATAGATAGATAGATAGATAGATAGATAGATAGAAAGATAGATAGATGGGTAGATACCATAGATAGTCGATAGATAGACAGATTGGTAGATGTGTAGATGGATAGACAGATAGCATAGACAGGAGATAGATAGATAGAGAGATAGGTAGGTAGATAGATAGATAGATAGATAGATAGATAGATAGATAGATAGATAGATAGATGGGTATATAGCATAGATAGGAGATAGATGGATAGATAGATAGATAGATAGATAGATAGATAGATAGATAGATAGATAAATAGATAGATCGATAGATATAAAATTGATAGCAGATATATTCGAGAGACACAGACAGAAAAATTGGATAGATAGATGATAGATGATAGATAGATAGATAGATAGATAGATAGATAGATAGATAGATAGATAGATAGATAGAAATATAGATAGATAGATAGATAGATAGATAGATAGATAGATAGAAAGATAGATAGATAGAAAGATAGGCAGATAGGCAGATAGGTAGATAGATAGATAGCACAGATAGCATAGATAGCATAGATAGAATAGATAGGAGATAGATAGATAGATAGAATAGATAGGAGATAGATAGAGAGATAGATAGATAATTAGATAGATAGACTGAAAGATAGATAGATAGATAGATATATAGATAGATAGATAGATAGATAGATAGATAGATAGATAGATAGATAGATAGATAGATAGATAGATAGATGGGTATATAGCATAGATAGGAGATAGATGGATAGATAGATAGATAGATAGATAGATAAATAGATAGATCGATAGATATAAAATTGATAGCAGATATATTCGAGAGACACAGACAGAAAAATTGGATAGATAGATGATAGATGATAGATAGATAGATAGATAGATAGATAGATAGATAGATAGATAGATAGATAGAAATATAGATAGATAGATAGATAGATAGATAGATAGATAGAAAGATAGATAGATAGAAAGATAGGCAGATAGGCAGATAGGTAGATAGATAGATAGCATAGATAGCACAGATAGCATAGATAGCATAGATAGCATAGATAGAATAGATAGGAGATAGATAGATAGATAGAATAGATAGGAGATAGATATAGAGATAGATAGATAATTAGATAGATAGACTGAAAGATAGATAGATAGATAGATAGATAGATAGATAGATAGATAGATAGATAGATAGATAGATAGATAATTAGATAGATAGACTGAAAGATAGATTGATAGATAGATAGCATAG
>NW_028113546.1:55000-57500 GCF_964273705.1 Natrix helvetica
ATAGAATAGACAGGAGATAGATAGATAGATAGATAGATAGATAGATAGATAGATAGATAGATAGATAGATAGATAGATAGATAGATAGAGATAGACATAGATAGATATAGAGATAGATAGATAGATAGATAGATAGATAGATAGATAGATAGATAGATAGATAGATAGGTAGATGGGTATATAGCATAGATAGATAGATAGATAGATAGATAGATAGATAGATAGATAGATAGATAGATAGATAGATAGATAGATAGATAGATAGATAGATAGAGATAGATAGATAGATAGATAGATAGATAGATAGATAGATATTAGATAGATATCATAGATACTAGACAGACAGACAGACAGACAGACAGACAGACAGACAGATAGACAAAGACATATAAATAGGATAGATAGATGATAGATAGATAGATAGATAAAGATAGCATAGATAGCATAGATAGTCAATAGATAGATAGATGGGTAGATGGGTAGATAGATAGATAGATAGATAGATAGATAGATAGATAGATACAAAGATAGATAGATAGATAGATAGATAGATAGATAGATAGATAGATAGATAGATAGTTAGATATAAGATTGATAGCATATATATTAGACATACACAGACAGATAAATTGGAGAGATAGATGATAGATAGATAGATAGATAGATAGATAGATAGATAGATAGAAATATAGATAGATAGATAGCCTAGATAGCCTAGATAGCATAGATAGGAGATAGATAGATAGATAGATAGATAGACAGACAGAGAGACAGACAGATAGAGAGAGAGAGAGAGAGAGAGACAGACAGACAGACAGACAGACAGACAGACAGACAGACAGACAGACAGACAGACAGATAGGTAGATGGGTAGATAGATAGATAGATAGATAGATAGATAGATAGATAGATAGATAGATAGATAGATAGATAGATAGATAGATAGATACAAAGATAGATAGATAGATAGATAGATAGATAGATAGATAGATAGATAGATAGATAGATAGATAGATATAAGATTGATAGCATATATATTAGACATACACAGACAGATAAATTGGAGAAATAGATGATAGATAGATAGATAGATAGATAGATAGATAGATAGATAGATAGATAGATAGATAGATAGATAGATAGGTAGAAATATAGATAGATAGATAGCCTAGATAGCCTAGATAGCATAGATAGGAGATAGATAGATAGATAGATAGATAGATAGACAGACAGACAGACAGATAGAGAGAGAGAGAGACAGACAGACAGACAGACAGACAGACAGACAGACAGACAGACAGACAGATAGGTAGATGGGTAGATAGATAGATAGATAGATAGATAGATAGATAGATAGATAGATAGATAGATAGATAGATAGATAGATAGATAGATAGATAGATATAAGATTGATAGCATATATATTAGACATACACAGACAGATAAATTGGAGAGATAGATAGATAGATAGATAGATAGATATATATTAGATAGATATCATAGATACTAGACAGACAGACAGACAGACAGACAGACAGACAGACAGATGGGTAGATAGATAGATAGATAGATAGATAGATAGATAGATAGATAGATAGATAGATAGATAGATAGATAGATAGATAGATTGATAGATAGATAGATAGATAGGTAGAAATATAGATAGATAGATAGCCTAGATAGCCTAGATAGCATAGATAGGAGATAGATAGATAGATAGATAGATAGACAGACAGACAGACAGACAGATAGAGAGAGAGAGAGAGAGACAGACAGACAGACAGACAGACAGACAGACAGACAGACAGATAGGTAGATGGGTAGATAGATAGATAGATAGATAGATAGATAGATAGATAGATAGATAGATAGATAGATAGATAGATACAAAGATAGATAGATAGATAGATAGATAGATAGATAGATAGATAGATAGATAGATAGATAGATAGATATAAGATTGATAGCATATATATTAGACATACACAGACAGATAAATTGGAGAGATAGATGATAGATAGATAGATAGATAGATAGATAGATAGATAGATAGATAGATATTAGATAGATATCATAGATACTAGACAGACAGACAGACAGACAGACAGACAGACAGACAGACAGATGGGTAGATAGATAGATAGATAGATAGATAGATAGATAGATAGATAGATAGATAGATAGATACAAAGATAGATAGATAGATAGATAGATAGATAGATAGATAGATAGATAGATAGATAGATAGTTAGATATAAGATTGATAGCATATATATTAGACATACACAGACAGATAAATTGGAGAGATAGATGATAGATAGATAGATAGATAGATAGATAGATAGATATTAGATAGATATCATAGATACTAGACAGACAGACAGACAGACAGACAGATAGACAAAGACATATAAATAGGATAGATAGATGATAGATAGATAGATAGTTATAGATAGCATAGATAGCATAGATAGTCGATAGATAGATAGTTGGGTAGATG
>NW_028113546.1:67500-72170 GCF_964273705.1 Natrix helvetica
AGATAGATAGATAGATAGATAGATAGATAGATAGATAGATAGATAGATAGATAGATACATACATACATACATACATACATACATACATACATAGATATAAGATTGATAGCATATATATTAGACAGACACAGACAGATAAATTGGATAGATAGATGATAGATAGATGATAGATAGTTGATAGATAGATAGATGATAGATAGATAGATAGATAGATAGATAGATAGATAGATAGATAGATAGATAGTTCTGTCTTCCGGTTCCGGCGGCTGACGGCGACGGGCAAGTCGTTTGCCCCCTCCGGCTCCCCGGTGGGCTTCCCCACTTCTTGGGGGGCACAGGACGCCCCGGAGAGGCGTCCTGCCGGAGGAGCAGGTTCGCAGGGGATCCCGGCATCGGCGGCGGCTGGTGGGGGGCCCCCCGCTTCGCTCTAGGCATCGGGGAGCAGTTTCGGAGGGCGCTTTGCGTCTTCGCAACAGGCTGATCGGAAAATGAAAAAATAGAAGGAAGCAGCGGCGGTGTGGTGAGGCGCTACCCCCCTTCACTCCCTTTCTTTTTTTTTTTTTATTAAAAGAGTTTTGTACAAACAGATTTTCCCCCTTTTCACCCCCCCCGCCATACAATGTAAATCTCATACAAATGCTATACCCCCCCAACCCCCCCACAAAAATTCACATTCAAATATTATACCAAATACTTTGCCCCCTCCCCTCCCCCGTCTTAAAGTAAATTACTCGTAACCCCTCTCCTCCCAACAAACACAATATAAATTTCTCTTAGATTAATAATAACACATTGATCCCATTTTCTAAGCTAATTTAACATCTATAACTCTTAATATAAATTTCTCCTAGAATAACAATGTTTCGTTAATCCCATCTTCTAATTTATTCATACATATATATTGCCCCGCCCTCCACCCTAACCCTCCCCCACCTCCCACACAAACCCACCCCCCTGACTTCCGCTGTATACCACTCTAACAATTCCAAACATCCCATATATTATTTACTCTGATCATCTATTAGTCTAAACATTCTTACCTAAAGGCTACATAATAACTCCTAGTCTGGTATTTATTCTGTATATAATCAATCCATTTTGCCCATTCCTGTGTGTAATCCTCCTGTTTCTGAGCTTTTAAGAAAGCTGAAATTTTTGCCATTTCGGCGAACCCCGACACCTTCTGAATCCATTGATCAATTGTCGGTAAAAAATCTTTTTTCCAATGTTGCGCAATCAACAACCTAGCTGCTGTGACCATATACAAGGCCAATTTTGTTTCCCCTTTGGTAAAATCCTTAGCTATACCCAATAAAAACATTTGCGGAGTGAATTGTATTCTTTTCTTAAATACATTCTGCATAACCCACCATATTTTTATCCAAAAAGTTTTAACCTTGTTACAAGTCCACCATACATGAAAAAAGGTAGCATCTAGACACCCGCATCTCCAACATTTTGGTTGAACATTTGGGTACATGCATGATAATTTTTTAGGATCTAAATACCATCTGTAAAACATTTTATAAAAATTCTCCCTTAAATTCTGTGACTGTGTAAATTTAACATTCTGAACCCATATTTTTTCCCACGTTTCCAACATAACCACTTCACCAAAATTCTAAGCCCATTTAATCATACAATCCTTAACCAATTCACTTTCTGAGTCTCTTTCTAACAGTACATTATATATTCTTTTAACTTGTTTTGGGCCAATCTCTTTTATCTGCTTAATCAGTTCCACTTCTTTATCCATAAAACCGACCCTGCGATCTTCTTCCCATCTCTTCTGAAGCTGTATGTAATGTAACCAATTTAAGGTAATTCCTTCTTCCAACAGCTGTTCCAAAGTTTTTAACTTCCATTCGCCCCCATCAGCGATAAGCACATCTTTATATAAACAACCCCCGAGTGACTTAATGTTCATAATCCCCATGGTGTCTGCAAGATCCAACCAAAGCGATATTTTATAATCCCAATTGGGCCGGTGCTTCTTCCATATTCTCATCAAGGCACTTCGGAGAACATGGTTGTTAAACACTTTATCCACCCTGTCTTCATAAAAAAGATATGCATGCCATCCCAGAACAAGATCATGGCCTTCTATATTCAGCAATTCCATTTTTGTTTTCCCAAACCAATCTGCTACATGCGTTAGTACCGCAGCTTCATAATACAATCGAAGGTTTGGGAGTCTGAGGCCGCCTCTTTCACGTGTATCTTGCATAATCTTCATCTTTACTCTCGGTTTTTTCTCCTTCCAAACAAATTTATTTAATGTTGTTTGCCAATTTAACAAGGTTTTATCTGATTTAAGCACCGGAATCATCTGGAATAGAAAGATAAATCTAGGTAGAATGTTCTTTTTAATTGCTGAGATCCTTCCAAGCAAAGACAATTGTAACTTTTTCCACGCTTCAAGATCTTTCTGTATCTTTTGCCACAACACTTCATAGTTATTTAAGAAAAGTTTTGTATTTGATTCTGAAATTTGTATTCCTAAATATTTAACTTTAGAAACTATTTCAAAACCTGCTAAACTTACAAGTCTCTTTCTTTGAGTCTCTGTCATGTTTTTAACCATCATTTTCGTTTTGTTTTGATTTAGTCTAAACCCAGACACCATGCCAAATTCTACTATGATATTTTTCATCTGGATTATTGATTTCAAAGGATGTGAAAGGGTAACAACCAGATCATCGGCGAATGCTCTAGTTCTGTATTCCTTTTGCCTGATAGCTATGCCATCTAAGGATTTTGAGTCCCGAATTGCGTTCAACAAGACTTCCAAAGTTAAAATAAATAACAATGGGGATAATGGGCAACCTTGTCTTGTGCCTTTTTGTATCTCGAAAGTTGTTGACAAATTTCCATTAATAATAAGTTGTGCATTTTGTTGCTGATAAATTGCTCCAATCGCCTGCCGCAATCGTGGTCCCATATCCATCTTTTCCAAAGTCTTGGTTAGAAAGTTCCAATTCACTCGATCGAAGGCCTTCTCTGCATCCAAAAAAACCAGCACTGCAGAGATCTGCTTATTCTTATCAAGATAGTCAATTAAATCTATGAGTTGCCTTACATTCTCCTTCATATGTCTGCCTTCAATAAATCCTGCTTGATCATGATGAATAATCTCTTGAATAACCGGCATCAATCTGTTGGCTAGTACCTTAGCAAATATTTTATAATCTGTGTTCAGAAGAGATATCGGCCTGTAATCCTCTGGTTTCTTAGGGCCCTCTTTATCTTTAGGTATCAATGAGATAAAAGCCGCTTTCCATGAGGGAGGTATTTTACCTCCTTGTTGTATATTACAAAATAGTTGTGTAAGATATTCAATCATTTCCAGTTGTAAAGTTTTATAATACATTGCAGTCAAACCATCAGTCCCTGGAGCCTTAGCTAATTTAAGTTGATTTATAACTAAAGTAATCTCATCAGCAGTTATAAGACGTTCCAAATTTGCCTTTTGAAGCACAGAAATTTTAGCAACCCTTTTTCCTTCCAAAAAATCATCTATTAACTTGTTCTGTATATTATCCTGTACATATAGCTTAGTATAATAGTCCACAAATGATTTTTTAATCAACTCTTGTTGATATACCATCTTCCCTCGATACTCAATTTTATCAATAATTCTGTCATTCATATTCCTTCTCAAAGTATATGCTAACCACCTACCAGGTTTATTAGCGTTAGCAAAGGTGTTATGTTTAGCAAATTGTAAATTAGTTGCTGTTTGTTCTGCTATAAGCATCTGAAATTGATCTTTCAACAGCTTTAGCGCCATCTGGAGCGCCTGGTCATTCGGGTTTGTTATAAGCAGCTGTTCCTTGCTTTTTATTTCATCTTCCAATTCCATTCTCCTTTTCTGTCTAATTTGTTTATGTTTAAAGTTCATATGTATCAGGACCCCACGCATATAAGCTTTACTTGCATCCCAAACTGTCTCAATGGGAGTACCCTTATTCATGTTAAAACTGAAAAATTCCTTCATGTGTTTTTTAAGTTCATCAACATTTTTTTCATATCTAAATAAATTTTCATTTACTCTCCAAGACCTTCTTGGCCTCATCCCTAATTCAATTTGTAACCACACCGGACTATGATCGCTAAGTGTCCTGGCGAAAATCTTGGATTTCTTAGCTTTAGGAAGTAGATCCGGTGTTAACAAAAAGAAATCAATCCTTGAAAAGGATTTATGTCTATCTGAGTAGAAAGAAAAATCCATCTCATTTGAGTGTTGTGTCCTCCAAACATCTTTTAATTTCAAGTCGTCTTGTAAATCAAAAAAAGCCTTTGGTAATTTGGTAGTGAATTTAGTCTTTGTACTCTTATCTATCTTTGGAGAAATCACTCCATTCCAGTCTCCCATTATTAGAATACTCTTAAAGTTCCAGTCTAAAAATTTTAAATGGAGCATCTTATAAAAGCTTTCTTGGCATTGGTTAGGAGCATATATTCCTAGCACCAAAATGGGACCAAAGTCTGTATCAAATTGAATTGCTATATATCTACCAGCGTCATCCGCCTCTATAACTTTAGTTGAAATCTTTTATTTATATATATCACCACACCATTTTTCTTTACCAAATCAGAGGCAGCATAAGATGTTCCCAGTTTTGAATTCACTAAATACTTCTGGTCTTGCAGCCTAATATGAGTCTCTT
>NW_028113545.1:0-69783 GCF_964273705.1 Natrix helvetica
ATGGGGGAGGCAGGACAGAGGGTAATCCAGAAGAAATCTATGGCAAGCTGGGGAAAGAACTTTGGGAGATCTGAGGAGGCAGGACAGAGCGGAATCCAGGAGGGAGCATCACAGGATGGGCAAAGAACTTTGGGAGATGGGGGAGGCAGGACAGAGGGGAATCCAGTTGGGAGCATCGCAAGATGGGGAAAGAAGTTTGGGAGATGGGGGAGGCAGGACAGAGGGGAATCCAGGAGAAAGCTATAGCAAACTGGGGAAAGAACTTTGGGAAATCGGAGGAGGCAGGACAGAGGGGAATCCAGGAGAAAGCTATCATACACTGGGGAAAGAACTTTCGGAGATGGGGGAGGCAGGACAGAGGGGAATCTAGGAGAAAGCTATAGCAAGCTGGGGAAATAACTTTGGGAAATTGGAGGAGGCAGGACAGAGGGGAATCCAATAGAAAGCTATCGTACTCTAGGGAAAGTACTTTCGGAGATCTGAGGAGGCAGGACAGAGGGGAATCCAGTAGGGAGCATCACAAGATGGGGAAAGAACTTTGGGAAATCGCAGTAGGCAGGACAGAGGGGAATCCAGGAGAAATCTATCGAACGCTGGAGAAAGAACGGAGGAGGCAGGACAGAGGGGAATCCAGGAGAAAGCTGTTGCACGCTGGGGAAAGAACTTTGGGAGATCGCAGTAGGCAGGACAGAGGGGAATCCAGGAGAAAGCTGTTGCACGCTGGGGAAAGAACTTTGGGAGATCTGAGGAGGCAGGACAGAGGGGAATCAAGGAGAAAGCTATCGCAAGCTGGGGAAAGAACTTTGGGAGATCTGAGGAGGCAGGACAGAGGGGAATCCAGGAGAAAGCTGTTGCACGCTGGAAAAAGAACTTTGGGAGATCTGAGGAGGCAGGACAGAGGGGAATCCAGGAGAAATCTATCGCAAGCTGGAGAAAGAACTTTGGGAGATCGGAGGAGGCAGGACAGAGGGGAATCCAGGAGAAAGCTGTTGCACGCTGGGGAAAGAACTTTGGGAGATCTGAGGAGGCAGGACAGAGGGGAATCCAGGAGAAAGCTATCGCACGGAGGGAAAGAACTTTGGGAGATCGGAGTAGGCAGGACAGAGGGGAATCCAGGAGAAATCTATCGCAAGCTGGGGAAAGAACTTTGGGAGATGGGGGAGGCAGGACAGAGGGGAATCCAGGAGAAAGCTATAGCAAACTGGGGAAAGAACTTTGGGAGATGAGAGAGGCAGGACAGAGGGTAATCCAGGAGAAAGCTATCGGAAGCTGGGGAAAGAATTTTGGGAGATCTGAGGAGGCAGGACAGAGGGGAATCCAGGAGGGAGCATCACAAGATGGCGAAAGAACTTTGGGAGATGGGGGAGGCAGGACTGTGGGGAATTAAGAAGAATGCTATCGCAGGCTGGGGGAAAATCTTTGGGAGACCTGAGGAGATAGAACAGAGGGGAATTCAGAAGAAAGCTATTGAAACGCTGGGGAAAGAACTTTGGGAGATGGGGGAGGCAGGACAGAGGGTAATCCAGAAGAAATCTATGGCAAGCTGGGGAAAGAACTTTGGGAGATCTGAGGAGGCAGGACAGAGGGGAATCCAGGAGGGAGCATCACAGGATGGGCAAAGAACTTTGGGAGATGGGGGAGGCAGGACAGAGGGGAATCCAGTTGGGAGCATCGCAAGATGGGGAAAGAAGTTTGGGAGATGGGGGAGGCAGGACAGAGGGGAATCCAGGAGAAAGCTATAGCAAACTGGGGAAAGAACTTTGGGAAATCGGAGGAGGCAGGACAGAGGGGAATCCAGGAGAAAGCTATCATACACTGGGGAAAGAACTTTCGGAGATGGGGGAGGCAGGACAGAGGGGAATCTAGGAGAAAGCTATAGCAAGCTGGGGAAATAACTTTGGGAAATTGGAGGAGGCAGGACAGAGGGGAATCCAATAGAAAGCTATCGTACTCTAGGGAAAGTACTTTCGGAGATCTGAGGAGGCAGGACAGAGGGGAATCCAGTAGGGAGCATCACAAGATGGGGAAAGAACTTTGGGAAATCGCAGTAGGCAGGACAGAGGGGAATCCAGGAGAAATCTATCGAACGCTGGAGAAAGAACGGAGGAGGCAGGACAGAGGGGAATCCAGGAGAAAGCTGTTGCACGCTGGGGAAAGAACTTTGGGAGATCTGAGGAGGTAGGACAGAGGGGAATCCCGGAGAAAGCTATCGCACGGAGGGAAAGAACTTTGGGAGATGGGGGAGGCAGGACATAGGGTAATCCAGGAGAAAGCTATAGCAAGCTTGGGAAAGAACTTTTGGAGATCTGAGGAGGCAGGACAGAGGGGAATCCAGGAGGGAGCATCACAGGATGGCGAAAGAACTTTGGGAGATGGGGGAGGCAGGACTGTGGGGAATTCAGAAGAAAGCTATCGCAGGCTGGGGGGAAATCTTTGGGAGACCTGAGGAGATAGAACAGAGGGGAATTTAGAAGAAAGCTATTGAAACGCTGGGGAAAGAACTTTGGGAGATGGGGGAGGCAGGACAGAGGGGAATCCAGGAGAAAGCTGTTGCACGCTGGAGAAAGAACTTTGGGAGATCTGAGGAGGCAGGACAGAGGGGAATCCAGGAGAAAGCTATCGCAAGCTGGGGAAAGAACTTTGGGAGATCTGAGGAGGCAGGACAGAGGGGAATCCAGGAGGGAGCATCACAGGATGGCGAAAGAACTTTGGGAGATGGGGGAGGCAGGACTGTGGGGAATTCAGAAGAAAGCTATCGCAGGCTGGGGGGAAATCTTTGGGAGACCTGAGGAGATAGAACAGAGGGGAATTTAGAAGAAAGCTATTGAAACGCTGGGGAAAGAACTTTGGGAGATGGGGGAGGCAGGACAGAGGGTAATCCAGAAGAAATCTATCGCAAGCTGGGGAAAGAACTTTGGGAGATCTGAGGAGGCAGGACAGAGGGGAATCCAGGAGGGAGCATCAAAGGATGGGGAAAGAAGTTTGGGAGATGGGGGAGGCAGGACAGAGGGGAATCCAGGAGAAAGCTATAGCAAACTGGGGAAAGAACTTTGGGAAATCGGAGGAGGCAGGACAGAGGGGAAATCAATAGAAAGCTATCACACGCTAGGGAAAGAACTTTGGGAGATCGGAGTAGGCAGGACAGAGGGGAATCTAGGAGAAAGCTATAGCAAACTGGGGAAAGAACTTTGGGAAATCGGAGGAGGCAGGACAGAGGGGAATCCAATAGAAAGCTATAGTACTCTAGGGAAAGAACTTTCGGAGATATGAGGAGGCAGGACAGAGGGGAATCCAGGAGAAAGCTATAGCAAACTGGGGGGAAATCCTTGGGAGGCCTGAGGAGGTAGAACAGAGGCGAATTCAGAAGAAAGCTATTGCAACGCTGGGGGAAAGAACTTTGGGAGATGGGGGAGGCAGGACACAGGGGAATCCAGGAGGGAGCATCACAAGATGGGGAAAGAACTTTGGGAGATGGGGGAGGCAGGACAGAGAGTAATCCAGGAGAAAGCTATCGCAAGCTGGGGAAAGAACTTTGGGAAATCGGAGGAGGCAAGATAGAGGGGAAATCAATAGAAAGCTATCACACACTGGGGAAAGAACTTTGGGAGATGAGAGAGGCAGGACAGAGGGGAATCCAGGAGAAAGCTATTGCACGCTGGGGAAAGAACTTTGGGAGGTCGGAGGAGGCAGGACAGAGGGGAATCCAGGAGGGAGCATCACATGCTGGGGGAAAGAACTTTGGGAGATGGGGGAGGCAGGACAGAGGGGAATCCAGGAGAAAGCTATAGCAAACTGGGGAAAGAACTTTGGGAGATCTGAGGAGGCAGGACAGAGGGGAATCCAGGATGGAGCATCACAGGATGGCTAAAGAACTTTGGGAGATGGGGGAGGCAGGACTGTGGGGAATTCAGAAGAAAGCTATCGCAGGCTGGGGGAAAATCTTTGGGAGACCTGAGGAGATAGAACAGAGGGGAATTCAGAAGAAAGCTATTGAAACGCTGGGGAAAGAACTTTGGGAGATGGGGGAGGCAGGACAGAGGGTAATCCAGAAGAAATCTATCGCAAGCTGGAGAAAGAACTTTGGGAGATCTGAGGAGGCAGGACAGAGGGGAATCCAGGAGGGAGCATCACAAGATGGGGAAAGAACTTTGGGAGATGGGGGAGGCAGGACAGAGGGGAATCCAGTTGGGAGCATCGCAAGATGGGGAAAGAACTTTGGGAAATCGGAGGAGGCAGGACAGAGGGGAATCCAGGAGAAAGCTATAGCAAGCTGGGGAAAGAACTTTGGGAGATGGGGGAGGCAGGACAGAGGGGAATCCAATAGAAAGCTATCGTACTCTAGGGAAAGAACTTTCGGAGATCTGAGGAGGCAGGACAGAGGGGAATCCAGTTGGGAGCATCGCAAGATGGGGAAAGAAGTTTGGGAGATGGGGGAGGCAGGACAGAGGGGAATCCAGGAGAAAGCTATAGCAAACTGGGGAAAGAACTTTGGGAAATCGGAGGAGGCAGGACAGAGGGGAAATAAATAGAAAGCTATCACACGCTAGGGAAAGAACTTTGGGAGATCGGAGTAGGCAGGACAGAGGGGAATCCAGGAGAAAGCTATAGCAAGCTGGGGAAAGAACTTTGGGAAATTGGAGGAGGCAGGACAGAGGGGAATCCAATAGAAAGCTATCACACGCTAGGGAAAGAACTTTGGGAGATGGGGGAGGCAGGACAGAGGGCAATCCTGGAGAAAGCTATAGCAAACTGGGGAAAGAACTTTGGGAAATTGGAGGAGGCAGGACAGAGGGGAATCCAATAGAAAGCTATCACACGCTAGGGAAAGAACTTTGGGAGATGGGGGAGGCAGGACAGAGGGGAATCCAGGAGAAAGCTATAGCAAACTGGGGAAAGAACTTTGGGAAATTGGAGGAGGCAGGACAGAGGGGAATCCAATAGAAAGCTATCGTACTCTAGGGAAAGAACTTTCGGAGATATGAGGAGGCAGGACAGAGGGGAATCCAGGAGAAAGCTATAGCAAACTGGGGGAAAACCCTTGGGAGGCCTGAGGAGGTAGAACAGAGGCGAATTCATAAGAAAGCTATTGCAACGCTGGGGGAAAGAACTTTGGGAGATGGGGGAGGCAGGACAGAGGGGAATCCAGGAGGGAGCATCACAAGATGGGGAAAGAACTTTGGGAGATGGGGGAGGCAGGACAGAGAGTAATCCAGGAGAAAGCTATCGCAAGCTGGGGAAAGAACTTTGGGAAATTGGAGGAGGCAGGACAGAGGGGAATCCAATAGAAAGCTATCGTACTCTAGGGAAAGAACTTTCGGAGATATGAGGAGGCAGGACAGACGGGAATCCAGGAGAAAGCTATAGCAAACTGGGGAAAGAACTTTGGGAAATCGGAGGAGGCAAGATAGAGGGAAAATCAATAGAAAGCTATCTCACACTGGGGAAAGAACTTTGGGAGGTCGGAGGAGGCAGGACAGAGGGGAATCCAGGAGGGAGCATCACATGCTGGGGGAAAGAACTTTCGGAGATGGGGGAGGCAGGACAGAGGGGAATCCAATAGAAAGCTATCACACTCTAGGGAAAGAACTTTAGGAGATCAGAGGAGGCAGGACAGAGGGGAATCCAGTTGGGAGCATCACAAGATGGGGCAAGAACTTTGGGAGATCGGAGTAGGCAGGACAGAGGGGAATCCAGGAGAAAGCTATAGCAAACTGGGGAAAGAACTTTGGGAAATCGGAGGAGGCAAGATAGAGGGAAAATCAATAGAAAGCTATCTCACACTGGGGAAAGAACTTTGGGAGATGAGAGAGGCAGGACAGAGGGGAATCCAGGAGAAAGCTATTGCACGCTGGGGAAAGAACTATGGGAGGTCGGAGGAGGCAGGACAGAGGGGAATCCAGGAGGGAGCATCACATGCTGGGGGAAAGAACTTTGGGAGATGGGGGAGGCAGGACAGAGGGGAAATCAATAGAAAGCTATTGCACGGTAGGGAAAGAACTTTCGGAGGTGGGGGAGGCAGAACAGAGGGGAATCCAATAGAAAGCTATCACACTCTAGGGAAAGAACTTTCGGAGATCAGAGGAGGCAGGACAGAGGGGAATCCAGTAGGGAGCATCACAAGATGGGGAAAGAACTTTGGGAGATGGGGGAGGCAGGACATAGGGTAATCCAGGAGAAATCTATCGCAAGCTGGGGATAGAACTTTGGGAGATGGGGGAGGCAGGACAGAGGGGAATCCAGTTGGGAGCATCACAAGATGGGGCAAGAAGTTTGGGAGATGGGGGAGGCAGGACAAAGGGGAATCCAGGAGAAAACTATCAAGGAGAAATCTATCCATGCTAGGGAAAGAACTTTGGGAGATGAGAGAGGCAGGACAGAGGGGAATCCAGGAGAAAGCTATTGCACGCTGGGGAAAGAACTTTGGGAGGTCGGAGGAGGCAGGACAGAGGGGAATCCAGGAGGGAGCATCACACGCTGGGGGAAAGAACTTTGGGAGATGGGGGAGGCAGGACAGAGGGGAATCCAATAGAAAGCTATCGTACTCTAGGGAAAGAACTTTCGGAGATCAGAGGAGGCAGGACAGAGGGGAATCCAGTAGGGAGCATCACAAGATGGGGAAAGAACTTTGGGAAATCTCAGTAGGCAGGACAGAGGGGAATCCAGGAGAAAGCTGTTGCACGCTGGGGAAAGATCTTTGGGAGATGGGGGAGGCAGGACAGAGGGGAATCCAGTTGGGAGCATCACAAGATGGGGAAAGAAGTTTGGGAGATGGGGGAGGCAGGACAGAGGGGAATCGAGGAGAAAGCTATAGCAAACTGGGGAAAGAACTTTGGGAAATCAGAGGAGGCTGGACAGAGGGGAAATCAATAGAAACCTATGGCACTCTAGGGAAAGAACTTTCGGAGATCTGAGGAGGCAGGACAGAGGGGAATCCAGTTGGGAGCATCGCAAGATGGGGAAAGAACTTTGGGAAATCGGAGGAGGCAGGACAAAGGGGAATCCAGGAGAAATCTATCAAGGAGAAATCTATCGCACGCTAGGGAAAGAACTTTGGGAGATCGGAGTAGGCAGGACAGAGGGGAATCCAGGAGAAATTTATAGCAAGCTGGGGAAAGAACTTTGGGAGATCGCAGTAGGCAGGACAGAGGGGAATCCAGGAGAAATCTATCGCACGCTGGAGAAAGAACTTTGGGAGATCGGTGGAGGCAGGACAGAGGGGAATCCAGGAGAAAGCTGTTGCACGCTGGGGAAAGAAATTTGGGAGATCTGAGGAGGCAGGACAGAGGGGAATCCAGGAGAAAGCTATCGCAAGCTGGGGATAGAACTTTGGGAGATGGGGGAGGCAGGACAGAGCGGAATCCAGAAGAAAGCTATAGCAAACTGGGGAAAGAACTTTGGGAGGTCGGAGGAGGCAGGACAGAGGGTAATCCAGAAGAAATCTATCGCAAGCTGGGGAAAGAACTTTGGGAGACCTGAGGAGGCAGGACAGAGGGGAATCCAGGAGGGAGCATCACAGGATGGGGAAAGAACTTTGGGAGATGGGGGAGGCAGGACAGAGGGGAATCTAGTTGGGAGCATCGCAAGATGGGGAAAGAACTTTGGGAGGTCGGAGGAGGCAGGACAGAGGGGAATCCAGGAGAAAGCTATAGCAAACTGGGGAAAGAACTTTGGGAAATCGGAGGAGGCAGGACAGAGGGGAATCCAATAGAAAGCTATCGTACTCTAGGGAAAGTACTTTCGGAGATCTGAGGAGGCAGGACAGAGGGGAATCCAGGAGGGAGCATCACAAGATGGGGAAAGAACTTTGGGAAATCGCAGTAGGCAGGACAGAGGGGAATCCAGGAGAAATCTATCGAACGCTGGAGAAAGAACGGAGGAGGCAGGACAGAGGGGAATCCAGGAGAAAGCTGTTGCACGCTGGGGAAAGAACTTTGGGAGATCTGAGGAGGTAGGACAGAGGGGAATCCAGGAGAAAGCTATCGCACGGAGGGAAAGAACTTTGGGAGATCGGAGTAGGCAGGACAGAGGGGAATCCAGGAGAAATCTACCGCAAGCTGGGGAAAGAACTTTGGGAGATGGGGGAGGCAGGACAGAGGGGAATCCAGTTGGGAGCATCACAAGATGGGGCAAGAAGTTTGGGAGATGGGGGAGGCAGGACAGAGGGGAATCGAGGAGAAAGCTATAGCAAACTGGGGAAAGAACTTTGGGAAATCAGAGGAGGCTGGACGGAGGGGAAATCAATAGAAACCTATCGCACTCTAGGGAAAGAACTTTCGGAGATCTGAGGAGGCAGGACAGAGGGGAATCCAGTTGGGAGCATCGCAAGATGGGGAAAGAACTTTGGGAAATCGGAGGAGGCAGGACAAAGGGGAATCCAGGAGAAATCTATCAAGGAGAAATCTATCGCACGCTAGGGAAAGAACTTTGGGAGATCGGAGTAGGCAGGACAGAGGGGAATCCAGGAGAAATTTATAGCAAGCTGGGGAAAGAACTTTGGGAAATCGGAGTAGGCAGGACAGAGGGGAATCCAGGAGAAATCTATCGCACGCTGGAGAAAGAACTTTGGGAGATCGGTGGAGGCAGGACAGAGGGGAATCCAGGAGAAAGCTGTTGCACGCTGGGGAAAGAACTTTGGGAGATCTGAGGAGGCAGGACAGAGGGGAATCCAGGAGAAAGCCATCGCACGGAGGGAAAGAACTTTGGGAGATCGGAGTAGGCAGGACAGAGGGGAATCCAGGAGAAATCTATCGCAAGCTGGGGATAGAACTTTGGGAGATGGGGGAGGCAGGACAGAGCGGAATCCAGGAGAAAGCTATAGCAAACTGGGGAAAGAACTTTGGGAGGTCGGAGGAGGCAGGACAGAGGGTAATCCAGGAGGGAGCATCACAGGATGGGGAAAGAACTTTGGGAGATGGGGGAGGCAGGACAGAGGGGAATCCAGGAGAAAGCTATAGCAAACTGGGGAAAGAACTTTGGGAAATCGGAGGAGGCAGGACAGAGGGGAATCCAATAGAAAGCTATCGTACTCTAGGGAAAGTACTTTCGGAGATCTGAGGAGGCAGGACAGAGGGGAATCCAGGAGGGAGCATCACAAGATGGGGAAAGAACTTTGGGAAATCGCAGTAGGCAGGACAGAGGGGAATCCAGGAGAAATCTATCGAACGCTGGAGAAAGAACGGAGGAGGCAGGACAGAGGGGAATCCAGGAGAAAGCTGTTGCACGCTGGGGAAAGAACTTTGGGAGATCTGAGGAGGTAGGACAGAGGGGAATCCAGGAGAAAGCTATCGCACGGAGGGAAAGAACTTTGGGAGATCGGAGTAGGCAGGACAGAGGGGAATCCAGGAGAAATCTACCGCAAGCTGGGGAAAGAACTTTGGGAGATGGGGGAGGCAGGACAGAGGGGAATCCAGTTGGGAGCATCACAAGATGGGGCAAGAAGTTTGGGAGATGGGGGAGGCAGGACAGAGGGGAATCGAGGAGAAAGCTATAGCAAACTGGGGAAAGAACTTTGGGAAATCAGAGGAGGCTGGACAGAGGGGAAATCAATAGAAACCTATCGCACTCTAGGGAAAGAACTTTCGGAGATCTGAGGAGGCAGGACAGAGGGGAATCCAGTTGGGAGCATCGCAAGATGGGGAAAGAACTTTGGGAAATCGGAGGAGGCAGGACAAAGGGGAATCCAGGAGAAATCTATCAAGGAGAAATCTATCGCACGCTAGGGAAAGAACTTTGGGAGATCGGAGTAGGCAGGACAGAGGGGAATCCAGGAGAAATTTATAGCAAGCTGGGGAAAGAACTTTGGGAAATCGGAGTAGGCAGGACAGAGGGGAATCCCGGAGAAATCTATCGCACGCTGGAGAAAGAACTTTGGGAGATCGGTGGAGGCAGGACAGAGGGGAATCCAGGAGAAAGCTGTTGCACGCTGGGGAAAGAACTTTGGGAGATCTGAGGAGGCAGGACAGAGGGGAATCCAGGAGAAATTTATAGCAAGCTGGGGAAAGAACTTTGGGAGATCTGAGGAGGCAGGACAGAGGGGAATCCAGGAGAAAGCTATCAAGGAGAAATCTATCGCACGCTAGGGAAAGAACTTTGGGAGATCGGAGTAGGCAGGACAGAGGGGAATCCAGGAGAAATTTATAGCAAGCTGGGGAAAGAACTTTGGGAAATCGGAGTAGGCAGGACAGAGGGGAATCCAGGAGAAATCTATCGAACGCTGGAGAAAGAACGGAGGAGGCAGGACAGAGGGGAATCCAGGAGAAAGCTGTTGCACGCTGGGGAAAGAACTTTGGGAGATCTGAGGAGGTAGGACAGAGGGGAATCCAGGAGAAAGCTATCGCACGGAGGGAAAGAACTTTGGGAGATCGGAGTAGGCAGGACAGAGGGGAATCCAGGAGAAATCTACCGCAAGCTGGGGAAAGAACTTTGGGAGATGGGGGAGGCAGGACAGAGGGGAATCCAGTTGGGAGCATCACAAGATGGGGCAAGAAGTTTGGGAGATGGGGGAGGCAGGACAGAGGGGAATCGAGGAGAAAGCTATAGCAAACTGGGGAAAGAACTTTGGGAAATCAGAGGAGGCTGGACAGAGGGGAAATCAATAGAAACCTGTCGCACTCTAGGGAAAGAACTTTCGGAGATCTGAGGAGGCAGGACAGAGGGGAATCCAGTTGGGAGCATCGCAAGATGGGGAAAGAACTTTGGGAAATCGGAGGAGGCAGGACAAAGGGGAATCCAGGAGAAATCTATCAAGGAGAAATCTATCGCACGCTAGGGAAAGAACTTTGGGAGATCGGAGTAGGCAGGACAGAGGGGAATCCAGGAGAAATTTATAGCAAGCTGGGGAAAGAACTTTGGGAAATCGGAGTAGGCAGGACAGAGGGGAATCCAGGAGAAATCTATCGCACGCTGGAGAAAGAACTTTGGGAGATCGGTGGAGGCAGGACAGAGGGGAATCCAGGAGAAAGCTGTTGCACGCTGGGGAAAGAACTTTGGGAGATCTGAGGAGGCAGGACAGAGGGGAATCCAGGAGAAAGCTATCGCAAGCTGGGGATAGAACTTTGGGAGATGGGGGAGGCAGGACAGAGCGGAATCCAGGAGAAAGCTATAGCAAACTGGGGAAAGAACTTTGGGAGGTCGGAGGAGGCAGGACAGAGGGTAATCCAGGAGAAATCTATCGCAAGCTGGGGATAGAACTTTGGGAGATGGGGGAGGCAGGACAGAGCGGAATCCAGGAGAAAGCTATAGCAAACTGGGGAAAGAACTTTGGGAGGTCGGAGGAGGCAGGACAGAGGGTAATCCAGAAGAAATCTATCGCAAGCTGGGGAAAGAACTTTGGGAGATCTGAGGAGGCAGGACAGAGGGGAATCCAGGAGGGAGCATCACAGGATGGGGAAAGAACTTTGGGAGATGGGGGAGGCAGGACAGAGGGGAATCCAGTTGGGAGCATCGCAAGATGGGGAAAGAAGTTTGGGAGATGGGGGAGGCAGGACAGAGGGGAATCGAGGAGAAAGCTATAGCAAACTGGGGAAAGAACTTTGGGAAATCAGAGGAGGCTGGACAGAGGGGAAATCAATAGAAACCTATCGCACTCTAGGGAAAGAACTTTCGGAGATCTGAGGAGGCAGGACAGAGGGGAATCCAGTTGGGAGCATCGCAAGATGGGGAAAGAACTTTGGGAAATCGGAGGAGGCAGGACAAAGGGGAATCCAGGAGAAATCTATCAAGGAGAAATCTATCGCACGCTAGGGAAAGAACTTTGGGAGATCGGAGTAGGCAGGACAGAGGGGAATCCAGGAGAAATTTATAGCAAGCTGGGGAAAGAACTTTGGGAAATCGGAGTAGGCAGGACAGAGGGGAATCCAGGAGAAATCTATCGCACGCTGGAGAAAGAACTTTGGGAGATCTGTGGAGGCAGGACAGAGGGGAATCCAGGAGAAAGCTGTTGCACGCTGGGGAAAGAACTTTGGGAGATCTGAGGAGGCAGGACAGAGGGGAATCCAGGAGAAAGCTATCGCACGGAGGGAAAGAACTTTGGGAGATCGGAGTAGGCAGGACAGAGGGGAATCCAGGAGAAATCTATCGCAAGCTGGGGATAGAACTTTGGGAGATGGGGGAGGCAGGACAGAGCGGAATCCAGGAGAAAGCTATAGCAAACTGGGGAAAGAACTTTGGGAGGTCGGAGGAGGCAGGACAGAGGGTAATCCAGAAGAAATCTATCGCAAGCTGGGGAAAGAACTTTGGGAGATCTGAGGAGGCAGGACAGAGGGGAATCCAGGAGGGAGCATCACAGGATGGGGAAAGAACTTTGGGAGATGGGGGAGGCAGGACAGAGGGGAATCCAGTTGGGAGCATCGCAAGATGGGGAAAGAAGTTTGGGAGATGGGGGAGGCAGGACAGAGGGGAATCCAGGAGAAAGCTATAGCAAACTGGGGAAAGAACTTTGGGAAATCGGAGGAGGCAGGACAGAGGGGAATCCAATAGAAAGCTATCGTACTCTAGGGAAAGTACTTTCGGAGATCTGAGGAGGCAGGACAGAGGGGAATCCAGTAGGGAGCATCACAAGATGGGGAAAGAACTTTGGGAAATCGCAGTAGGCAGGACAGAGGGGAATCCAGTAGAAAGCTATCGCATGCTGGGGAAAGGACCTTGGGAGAGGGCAAGACAGAGGGGAATCCAGTAGAAAACTATCGCACGCTGGGGGAGGGAGGTTGGGATATCGGAGAGGGCAAGACAGAGGGGAATCCAGTAGAAAACTATCGCACGCTGGGGGAGGGAGGTTGGTATATCGGAGAGGGCAAGACAGAGGGGAATCCAGTAGAAAGCTATCGCACGCTGGGGAAAGGACCTTGGGGGACCGGAGGGGGCAAGACAGAGAGGAATCCAGTAGAAAGCTATCGCATGCTGGGGAAAGGACCTTGGGAGAGGGCAAGACAGAGGGGAATCCAGTAGAAAACTATTGCACGCTGGGGAGGGAGGTTGGGATATCGGAGAGGGCAAGACAGAAAGGAATCCAGTAGAAAGCTATCGCACGCTGGGGAAAGGACCTTGGGAGACCAGAGGGGGCAGGACAGAGGGGAATGCAGTAGAAAGCTATAGCACGCTGGGGGAGAGAGGTTGGGATACCGGAGAGGGCAAGACAGAGGGGAATCCAGTAGAAAGCTATCGCAAGCTGGGGGAGGGACCTTGGGAGACTGGAGGGGGCAAGACAGAAAGGAATCCAGTAGAAAGCTATCGCAAGCTGGGGGAGGGACCTTGGGAGACTGGAGGGGGCAAGACAGAAAGGAATCCAGTAGAAAGCTATCGCATGCTGGGGAAAGGACCTTGGGAGAGGGCAAGACAGAGGGGAATCCAGTAGAAAACTATCGCACGCTGGGGGAGGGAGGTTGGGATATCGGAGAGGGCAAGACAGAGGGGAATCCAGTAGAAAACTATCCCACGCTGGGGGAGGGAGGTTGGTATATCGGAGAGGGCAAGACAGAGGGGAATCCAGTAGAAAGCTATCGCACGCTGGGGAAAGGACCTTGGGGGACCGGAGGGGGCAAGACAGAGAGGAATCCAGTAGAAAGCTATCGCATGCTGGGGAAAGGACCTTGGGAGAGGGCAAGACAGAGGGGAATCCAGTAGAAAACTATCGCACGCTGGGGGAGGGAGGTTGGGATATCGGAGAGGGTAAGACAGAAAGGAATCCAGTAGAAAGCTATCGCACGCTGGGGAAAGGACCTTGGGAGACCAGAGGGGGCAGGACAGAGGGGAATGCAGTAGAAAGCTATAGCACGCTGGGGGAGAGAGGTTGGGATACCGGAGAGGGCAAGACAGAGGGGAATCCAGTAGAAAGCTATCGCAAGCTGGGGGAGGGACCTTGGGAGACTGGAGGGGGCAAGACAGAAAGGAATCCAGTAGAAAGCTATCGCAAGCTGGGGGAGGGACCTTGGGAGACTGGAGGGGGCAAGACAGAAAGGAATCCAGTAGAAAGCTATCGCATGCTGGGGAAAGGACCTTGGGAGAGGGCAAGACAGAGGGGAATCCAGTAGAAAACTATCGCACGCTGGGGGAGGGAGGTTGGGATATCGGAGAGGGCAAGACAGAGGGGAATCCAGTAGAAAACTATCGCACGCTGGGGGAGGGAGGTTGGTATATCGGAGAGGGCAAGACAGAGGGGAATCCAGTAGAAAGCTATCGCACGCTGGGGAAAGGACCTTGGGGGACCGGAGGGGGCAAGACAGAGAGGAATCCAGTAGAAAGCTATCGCATGCTGGGGAAAGGACCTTGGGAGAGGGCAAGACAGAGGGGAATCCAGTAGAAAACTATCGCACGCTGGGGGAGGGAGGTTGGGATATCGGAGAGGGTAAGACAGAAAGGAATCCAGTAGAAAGCTATCGCACGCTGGGGAAAGGACCTTGGGAGACCAGAGGGGGCAGGACAGAGGGGAATGCAGTAGAAAGCTATAGCACGCTGGGGGAGAGAGGTTGGGATATCGGAGAGGGCAAGACAGAGGGGAATCCAGTAGAAAGCTATCGCAAGCTGGGGGAGGGACCTTGGGAGACTGGAGGGGGCAAGACAGAAAGGAATCCAGTAGAAAGCTATCGCACGCTGGGGAAAGGACCTTGGGAGACCAGAGGGGGCAGGACAGAGGGGAATCCAGTAGAAAGCTATTGCACGCTGGGGGAGGGAGGTTGGGATATCGGAGAGGGCAAGACAGAGGGGAATCCAGTAGAAAGCTATCGCACGCTGGGGGAGGGAGGTTGGCAGACTGGAGGAGGCAAGACAGAGGGGAATCCAGTAGAAAGCTATCGCACGCTGGGGGAGGGAGCTTGGGGGACCGGAGGAGGCAAGACAGAGGGGAATCCAGTAGAAAGCTATCGCACGCTGGGGAAAGGACCTTGGGAGACCAGAGGGGGCAGGAAAGAGAGGAATCCAGTAGAAAGCTACCGCACGCTGGGGAAAGGACCTTGGGAGACTGGAGGGGGCAAGACAGAAAGGAATCCAGTAGAAAGCTATCGCACGCTGGGGAAAGGACCTTGGGAGACCAGAGGGGGCAGGACAGAGGGGAATGCAGTAGAAAGCTATCGCACGCTGGGGGAGGGAGGTTGGGATATCGGAGAGGGCAAGACAGAGGGGAATCCAGTAGAAAGCTATCGCACGCTGGGGAAAGGACCTTGGGAGAGGGCAAGACAGAGGGGAATCCAGTAGAAAACTATCGCACGCTGGGGGAGGGAGGGGAGGGAGGTTGGGATATCGGAGAGGGCAAGACAGAGGGGAATCCAGTAGAAAACTATCGCACGCTGGGGAAAGGACCTTGGGGGACCGGAGGGGGCAAGACAGAGAGGAATCCAGTAGAAAGCTATCGCATGCTGGGAAAAGGACCTTGGGAGAGGGCAAGACAGAGGGGAATCCAGTAGAAAACTATTGCACGCTGGGGGAGGGAGGTTGGGATATCGGAGAGGGCAAGACAGAAAGGAATCCAGTAGAAAGCTATCGCACGCTGGGGAAAGGACCTTTGGGGACCGGAGGGGGCAGGACAGAGGGGAATCCAGGAGAAATCTATCGCACGCTAGGGAAAGAACTTTGGGAGATCGGAGTAGGCAGGACAGAGGGGAATCCAGGAGAAATCTATCGCAAGCTGGGGATAGAACTTTGGGAGATGGGGGAGGCAGGACAGAGCGGAATCCAGGAGAAAGCTATAGCAAACTGGGGAAAGAACTTTGGGAGGTCGGAGGAGGCAGGACAGAGGGGAATCAAGGAGAAAGCTATCGCAAGCTGGGGAAAGAACTTTGGGAGGTCGGAGGAGGCAGGACAGAGGGGAATCAAGGAGAAAGCTATCGCAAGCTGGGGAAAGAACTTTGGGAGATCTGAGGAGGCAGGACAGAGGGGAATCCAGGGGAAAGCTGTTGCACGCTGGAGAAAGAACTTTGGGAGATCTGAGGAGGCAGGACAGAGGGGAATCCAGGCGAAACCTATCGCAAGCTGGGGAAAGAACTTTGGGAGATCTGAGGAGGCAGGACAGAGGGGAATCCAGGAGGGAGCATCACAGGATGGCGAAAGAACTTTGGGAGATGGGGGAGGCAGGACTGTGGGGAATTCAGAAGAAAGCTATCGCAGGCTGGGGGGAAATCTTTGGGAGACCTGAGGAGATAGAACAGAGGGGAATTTAGAAGAAAGCTATTGAAACGCTGGGGAAAGAACTTTGGGAGATGGGGGAGGCAGGACAGAGGGGAATCCAGGAGAAAGCTGTTGCACGCTGGAGAAAGAACTTTGGGAGATCTGAGGAGGCAGGACAGAGGGGAATCCAGGAGAAAGCTATCGCAAGCTGGGGAAAGAACTTTGGGAGATCTGAGGAGGCAGGACAGAGGGGAATCCAGGAGGGAGCATCACAGGATGGCGAAAGAACTTTGGGAGATGGGGGAGGCAGGACTGTGGGGAATTCAGAAGAAAGCTATCGCAGGCTGGGGGGAAATCTTTGGGAGACCTGAGGAGATAGAACAGAGGGGAATTTAGAAGAAAGCTATTGAAACGCTGGGGAAAGAACTTTGGGAGATGGGGGAGGCAGGACAGAGGGTAATCCAGAAGAAATCTATCGCAAGCTGGGGAAAGAACTTTGGGAGATCTGAGAAGGCAGGACAGAGGGGAATCCAGGAGGGAGCATCAAAGGATGGGGAAAGAAGTTTGGGAGATGGGGGAGGCAGGACAGAGGGGAATCCAGGAGAAAGCTATAGCAAACTGGGGAAAGAACTTTGGGAAATCGGAGGAGGCAGGACAGAGGGGAAATCAATAGAAAGCTATCACACGCTAGGGAAAGAACTTTGGGAGATCGGAGTAGGCAGGACAGAGGGGAATCTAGGAGAAAGCTATAGCAAACTGGGGAAAGAACTTTCGGAGATATGAGGAGGCAGGACAGAGGGGAATCCAGGAGAAAGCTATAGCAAACTGGGGGGAAATCCTTGGGAGGCCTGAGGAGGTAGAACAGAGGCGAATTCAGAAGAAAGCTATTGCAACGCTGGGGGAAAGAACTTTGGGAGATGGGGGAGGCAGGACACAGGGGAATCCAGGAGGGAGCATCACAAGATGGGGAAAGAACTTTGGGAGATGGGGGAGGCAGGACAGAGAGTAATCCAGGAGAAAGCTATCGCAAGCTGGGGAAAGAACTTTGGGAAATCGGAGGAGGCAAGATAGAGGGGAAATCAATAGAAAGCTATCACACACTGGGGAAAGAACTTTGGGAGATGAGAGAGGCAGGACAGAGGGGAATCCAGGAGAAAGCTATTGCACGCTGGGGAAAGAACTTTGGGAGGTCGGAGGAGGCAGGACAGAGGGGAATCCAGGAGGGAGCATCACATGCTGGGGGAAAGAACTTTGGGAGATGGGGGAGGCAGGACAGAGGGGAATCCAGGAGAAAGCTATAGCAAACTGGGGAAAGAACTTTGGGAGGTCGGAGGAGGCAGGACAGAGGGGAATCAAGGAGAAAGCTATCGCAAGCTGGGGAAAGAACTTTGGGAGATGGGGGAGGCAGGACAGAGCGGAATCCAGGAGAAAGCTATAGCAAACTGGGGAAAGAACTTTGGGAGGTCGGAGGAGGCAGGACAGAGGGGAATCAAGGAGAAAGCTATCGCAAGCTGGGGAAAGAACTTTGGGAGATCTGAGGAGGCAGGACAGAGGGGAATCCAGGGGAAAGCTGTTGCACGCTGGAGAAAGAACTTTGGGAGATCTGAGGAGGCAGGACAGAGGGGAATCCAGGAGAAACCTATCGCAAGCTGGGGAAAGAACTTTGGGAGATCTGAGGAGGCAGGACAGAGGGGAATCCAGGAGGGAGCATCACAGGATGGCGAAAGAACTTTGGGAGATGGGGGAGGCAGGACTGTGGGGAATTCAGAAGAAAGCTATCGCAGGCTGGGGGGAAATCTTTGGGAGACCTGAGGAGATAGAACAGAGGGGAATTTAGAAGAAAGCTATTGAAACGCTGGGGAAAGAACTTTGGGAGATGGGGGAGGCAGGACAGAGGGGAATCCAGGAGAAAGCTGTTGCACGCTGGAGAAAGAACTTTGGGAGATCTGAGGAGGCAGGACAGAGGGGAATCCAGGAGAAAGCTATCGCAAGCTGGGGAAAGAACTTTGGGAGATCTGAGGAGGCAGGACAGAGGGGAATCCAGGAGGGAGCATCACAGGATGGCGAAAGAACTTTGGGAGATGGGGGAGGCAGGACTGTGGGGAATTCAGAAGAAAGCTATCGCAGGCTGGGGGGAAATCTTTGGGAGACCTGAGGAGATAGAACAGAGGGGAATTTAGAAGAAAGCTATTGAAACGCTGGGGAAAGAACTTTGGGAGATGGGGGAGGCAGGACAGAGGGTAATCCAGAAGAAATCTATCGCAAGCTGGGGAAAGAACTTTGGGAGATCTGAGAAGGCAGGACAGAGGGGAATCCAGGAGGGAGCATCAAAGGATGGGGAAAGAAGTTTGGGAGATGGGGGAGGCAGGACAGAGGGGAATCCAGGAGAAAGCTATAGCAAACTGGGGAAAGAACTTTGGGAAATCGGAGGAGGCAGGACAGAGGGGAAATCAATAGAAAGCTATCACACGCTAGGGAAAGAACTTTGGGAGATCGGAGTAGGCAGGACAGAGGGGAATCTAGGAGAAAGCTATAGCAAACTGGGGAAAGAACTTTCGGAGATATGAGGAGGCAGGACAGAGGGGAATCCAGGAGAAAGCTATAGCAAACTGGGGGGAAATCCTTGGGAGGCCTGAGGAGGTAGAACAGAGGCGAATTCAGAAGAAAGCTATTGCAACGCTGGGGGAAAGAACTTTGGGAGATGGGGGAGGCAGGACACAGGGGAATCCAGGAGGGAGCATCACAAGATGGGGAAAGAACTTTGGGAGATGGGGGAGGCAGGACAGAGAGTAATCCAGGAGAAAGCTATCGCAAGCTGGGGAAAGAACTTTGGGAAATCGGAGGAGGCAAGATAGAGGGGAAATCAATAGAAAGCTATCACACACTGGGGAAAGAACTTTGGGAGATGAGAGAGGCAGGACAGAGGGGAATCCAGGAGAAAGCTATTGCACGCTGGGGAAAGAACTTTGGGAGGTCGGAGGAGGCAGGACAGAGGGGAATCCAGGAGGGAGCATCACATGCTGGGGGAAAGAACTTTGGGAGATGGGGGAGGCAGGACAGAGGGGAATCCAGGAGAAAGCTATAGCAAACTGGGGAAAGAACTTTGGGAGATCTGAGGAGGCAGGACAGAGGGGAATCCAGGAGGGAGCATCACAGGATGGCTAAAGAACTTTGGGAGATGGGGGAGGCAGGACTGTGGGGAATTCAGAAGAAAGCTATCGCAGGCTGGGGGAAAATCTTTGGGAGACCTGAGGAGATAGAACAGAGGGGAATTCAGAAGAAAGCTATTGAAACGCTGGGGAAAGAACTTTGGGAGATGGGGGAGGCAGGACAGAGGGTAATCCAGAAGAAATCTATCGCAAGCTGGAGAAAGAACTTTGGGAGATCTGAGGAGGCAGGACAGAGGGGAATCCAGGAGGGAGCATCACAAGATGGGGAAAGAACTTTGGGAGATGGGGGAGGCAGGACAGAGGGGAATCCAGTTGGGAGCATCGCAAGATGGGGAAAGAACTTTGGGAAATCGGAGGAGGCAGGACAGAGGGGAATCCAGGAGAAAGCTATAGCAAGCTGGGGAAAGAACTTTGGGAGATGGGGGAGGCAGGACAGAGGGGAATCCAATAGAAAGCTATCGTACTCTAGGGAAAGAACTTTCGGAGATCTGAGGAGGCAGGACAGAGGGGAATCCAGTTGGGAGCATCGCAAGATGGGGAAAGAAGTTTGGGAGATGGGGGAGGCAGGACAGAGGGGAATCCAGGAGAAAGCTATAGCAAACTGGGGAAAGAACTTTGGGAAATCGGAGGAGGCAGGACAGAGGGGAAATAAATAGAAAGCTATCACACGCTAGGGAAAGAACTTTGGGAGATCGGAGTAGGCAGGACAGAGGGGAATCCAGGAGAAAGCTATAGCAAGCTGGGGAAAGAACTTTGGGAAATTGGAGGAGGCAGGACAGAGGGGAATCCAATAGAAAGCTATCACACGCTAGGGAAAGAACTTTGGGAGATGGGGGAGGCAGGACAGAGGGCAATCCTGGAGAAAGCTATAGCAAACTGGGGAAAGAACTTTGGGAAATTGGAGGAGGCAGGACAGAGGGGAATCCAATAGAAAGCTATCGTACTCTAGGGAAAGAACTTTCGGAGATATGAGGAGGCAGGACAGAGGGGAATCCAGGAGAAAGCTATAGCAAACTGGGGGAAAACCCTTGGGAGGCCTGAGGAGGTAGAACAGAGGCGAATTCATAAGAAAGCTATTGCAACGCTGGGGGAAAGAACTTTGGGAGATGGGGGAGGCAGGACAGAGGGGAATCCAGGAGGGAGCATCACAAGATGGGGAAAGAACTTTGGGAGATGGGGGAGGCAGGACAGAGAGTAATCCAGGAGAAAGCTATCGCAAGCTGGGGAAAGAACTTTGGGAAATTGGAGGAGGCAGGACAGAGGGGAATCCAATAGAAAGCTATCGTACTCTAGGGAAAGAACTTTCGGAGATATGAGGAGGCAGGACAGACCGGAATCCAGGAGAAAGCTATAGCAAACTGGGGAAAGAACTTTGGGAAATCGGAGGAGGCAAGATAGAGGGAAAATCAATAGAAAGCTATCTCACACTGGGGAAAGAACTTTGGGAGGTCGGAGGAGGCAGGACAGAGGGGAATCCAGGAGGGAGCATCACATGCTGGGGGAAAGAACTTTGGGAGATGGGGGAGGCAGGACAGAGGGGAATCCAATAGAAAGCTATCACACTCTAGGGAAAGAACTTTAGGAGATCAGAGGAGGCAGGACAGAGGGGAATCCAGTTGGGAGCATCACAAGATGGGGCAAGAACTTTGGGAGATCGGAGTAGGCAGGACAGAGGGGAATCCAGGAGAAAGCTATAGCAAACTGGGGAAAGAACTTTGGGAAATCGGAGGAGGCAAGATAGAGGGAAAATCAATAGAAAGCTATCTCACACTGGGGAAAGAACTTTGGGAGATGAGAGAGGCAGGACAGAGGGGAATCCAGGAGAAAGCTATTGCACGCTGGGGAAAGAACTATGGGAGGTCGGAGGAGGCAGGACAGAGGGGAATCCAGGAGGGAGCATCACATGCTGGGGGAAAGAACTTTGGGAGATGGGGGAGGCAGGACAGAGGGGAAATCAATAGAAAGCTATTGCACGGTAGGGAAAGAACTTTCGGAGGTGGGGAGGCAGAACAGAGGGGAATCCAATAGAAAGCTATCACACTCTAGGGAAAGAACTTTCGGAGATCAGAGGAGGCAGGACAGAGGGGAATCCAGTAGGGAGCATCACAAGATGGGGAAAGAACTTTGGGAGATGGGGGAGGCAGGACATAGGGTAATCCAGGAGAAATCTATCGCAAGCTGGGGATAGAACTTTGGGAGATGGGGGAGGCAGGACAGAGGGGAATCCAGTTGGGAGCATCACAAGATGGGGCAAGAAGTTTGGGAGATGGGGGAGGCAGGACAAAGGGGAATCCAGGAGAAAACTATCAAGGAGAAATCTATCCATGCTAGGGAAAGAACTTTGGGAGATGAGAGAGGCAGGACAGAGGGGAATCCAGGAGAAAGCTATTGCACGCTGGGGAAAGAACTTTGGGAGGTCGGAGGAGGCAGGACAGAGGGGAATCCAGGAGGGAGCATCACACGCTGGGGGAAAGAACTTTGGGAGATGGGGGAGGCAGGACAGAGGGGAATCCAATAGAAAGCTATCGTACTCTAGGGAAAGAACTTTCGGAGATCAGAGGAGGCAGGACAGAGGGGAATCCAGTAGGGAGCATCACAAGATGGGGAAAGAACTTTGGGAGATGGGGGAGGCAGGACAGAGGGGAATCTAGTTGGGAGCATCGCAAGATGGGGAAAGAACTTTGGGAGGTCGGAGGAGGCAGGACAGAGGGGAATCGAGGAGAAATCTATCGAACGCTGGAGAAAGAACGGAGGAGGCAGGACAGAGGGGAATCCAGGAGAAAGCTGTTGCACGCTGGGGAAAGATCTTTGGGAGATGGGGGAGGCAGGACAGAGGGGAATCCAGTTGGGAGCATCACAAGATGGGGAAAGAAGTTTGGGAGATGGGGGAGGCAGGACAGAGGGGAATCGAGGAGAAAGCTATAGCAAACTGGGGAAAGAACTTTGGGAAATCAGAGGAGGCTGGACAGAGGGGAAATCAATAGAAACCTATGGCACTCTAGGGAAAGAACTTTCGGAGATCTGAGGAGGCAGGACAGAGGGGAATCCAGTTGGGAGCATCGCAAGATGGGGAAAGAACTTTGGGAAATCGGAGGAGGCAGGACAAAGGGGAATCCAGGAGAAATCTATCAAGGAGAAATCTATCGCACGCTAGGGAAAGAACTTTGGGAGATCGGAGTAGGCAGGACAGAGGGGAATCCAGGAGAAATTTATAGCAAGCTGGGGAAAGAACTTTGGGAGATCGCAGTAGGCAGGACAGAGGGGAATCCAGGAGAAATCTATCGCACGCTGGAGAAAGAACTTTGGGAGATCGGTGGAGGCAGGACAGAGGGGAATCCAGGAGAAAGCTGTTGCACGCTGGGGAAAGAAATTTGGGAGATCTGAGGAGGCAGGACAGAGGGGAATCCAGGAGAAAGCTATCGCAAGCTGGGGATAGAACTTTGGGAGATGGGGGAGGCAGGACAGAGCGGAATCCAGAAGAAAGCTATAGCAAACTGGGGAAAGAACTTTGGGAGGTCGGAGGAGGCAGGACAGAGGGTAATCCAGAAGAAATCTATCGCAAGCTGGGGAAAGAACTTTGGGAGACCTGAGGAGGCAGGACAGAGGGGAATCCAGGAGGGAGCATCACAGGATGGGGAAAGAACTTTGGGAGATGGGGGAGGCAGGACAGAGGGGAATCTAGTTGGGAGCATCGCAAGATGGGGAAAGAACTTTGGGAGGTCGGAGGAGGCAGGACAGAGGGGAATCCAGGAGAAAGCTATAGCAAACTGGGGAAAGAACTTTGGGAAATCGGAGGAGGCAGGACAGAGGGGAATCCAATAGAAAGCTATCGTACTCTAGGGAAAGTACTTTCGGAGATCTGAGGAGGCAGGACAGAGGGGAATCCAGGAGGGAGCATCACAAGATGGGGAAAGAACTTTGGGAAATCGCAGTAGGCAGGACAGAGGGGAATCCAGGAGAAATCTATCGAACGCTGGAGAAAGAACGGAGGAGGCAGGACAGAGGGGAATCCAGGAGAAAGCTGTTGCACGCTGGGGAAAGAACTTTGGGAGATCTGAGGAGGTAGGACAGAGGGGAATCCAGGAGAAAGCTATCGCACGGAGGGAAAGAACTTTGGGAGATCGGAGTAGGCAGGACAGAGGGGAATCCAGGAGAAATCTACCGCAAGCTGGGGAAAGAACTTTGGGAGATGGGGGAGGCAGGACAGAGGGGAATCCAGTTGGGAGCATCACAAGATGGGGCAAGAAGTTTGGGAGATGGGGGAGGCAGGACAGAGGGGAATCGAGGAGAAAGCTATAGCAAACTGGGGAAAGAACTTTGGGAAATCAGAGGAGGCTGGACGGAGGGGAAATCAATAGAAACCTATCGCACTCTAGGGAAAGAACTTTCGGAGATCTGAGGAGGCAGGACAGAGGGGAATCCAGTTGGGAGCATCGCAAGATGGGGAAAGAACTTTGGGAAATCGGAGGAGGCAGGACAAAGGGGAATCCAGGAGAAATCTATCAAGGAGAAATCTATCGCACGCTAGGGAAAGAACTTTGGGAGATCGGAGTAGGCAGGACAGAGGGGAATCCAGGAGAAATTTATAGCAAGCTGGGGAAAGAACTTTGGGAAATCGGAGTAGGCAGGACAGAGGGGAATCCAGGAGAAATCTATCGCACGCTGGAGAAAGAACTTTGGGAGATCGGTGGAGGCAGGACAGAGGGGAATCCAGGAGAAAGCTGTTGCACGCTGGGGAAAGAACTTTGGGAGATCTGAGGAGGCAGGACAGAGGGGAATCCAGGAGAAAGCTATCGCACGGAGGGAAAGAACTTTGGGAGATCGGAGTAGGCAGGACAGAGGGGAATCCAGGAGAAATCTATCGCAAGCTGGGGATAGAACTTTGGGAGATGGGGGAGGCAGGACAGAGCGGAATCCAGGAGAAAGCTATAGCAAACTGGGGAAAGAACTTTGGGAGGTCGGAGGAGGCAGGACAGAGGGTAATCCAGGAGGGAGCATCACAGGATGGGGAAAGAACTTTGGGAGATGGGGGAGGCAGGACAGAGGGGAATCCAGGAGAAAGCTATAGCAAACTGGGGAAAGAACTTTGGGAAATCGGAGGAGGCAGGACAGAGGGGAATCCAATAGAAAGCTATCGTACTCTAGGGAAAGTACTTTCGGAGATCTGAGGAGGCAGGACAGAGGGGAATCCAGGAGGGAGCATCACAAGATGGGGAAAGAACTTTGGGAAATCGCAGTAGGCAGGACAGAGGGGAATCCAGGAGAAATCTATCGAACGCTGGAGAAAGAACGGAGGAGGCAGGACAGAGGGGAATCCAGGAGAAAGCTGTTGCACGCTGGGGAAAGAACTTTGGGAGATCTGAGGAGGTAGGACAGAGGGGAATCCAGGAGAAAGCTATCGCACGGAGGGAAAGAACTTTGGGAGATCGGAGTAGGCAGGACAGAGGGGAATCCAGGAGAAATCTACCGCAAGCTGGGGAAAGAACTTTGGGAGATGGGGGAGGCAGGACAGAGGGGAATCCAGTTGGGAGCATCACAAGATGGGGCAAGAAGTTTGGGAGATGGGGGAGGCAGGACAGAGGGGAATCGAGGAGAAAGCTATAGCAAACTGGGGAAAGAACTTTGGGAAATCAGAGGAGGCTGGACAGAGGGGAAATCAATAGAAACCTATCGCACTCTAGGGAAAGAACTTTCGGAGATCTGAGGAGGCAGGACAGAGGGGAATCCAGTTGGGAGCATCGCAAGATGGGGAAAGAACTTTGGGAAATCGGAGGAGGCAGGACAAAGGGGAATCCAGGAGAAATCTATCAAGGAGAAATCTATCGCACGCTAGGGAAAGAACTTTGGGAGATCGGAGTAGGCAGGACAGAGGGGAATCCCGGAGAAATCTATCGCACGCTGGAGAAAGAACTTTGGGAGATCGGTGGAGGCAGGACAGAGGGGAATCCAGGAGAAAGCTGTTGCACGCTGGGGAAAGAACTTTGGGAGATCTGAGGAGGCAGGACAGAGGGGAATCCAGGAGAAATTTATAGCAAGCTGGGGAAAGAACTTTGGGAGATCTGAGGAGGCAGGACAGAGGGGAATCCAGGAGAAAGCTATCAAGGAGAAATCTATCGCACGCTAGGGAAAGAACTTTGGGAGATCGGAGTAGGCAGGACAGAGGGGAATCCAGGAGAAATTTATAGCAAGCTGGGGAAAGAACTTTGGGAAATCGGAGTAGGCAGGACAGAGGGGAATCCAGGAGAAATCTATCGAACGCTGGAGAAAGAACGGAGGAGGCAGGACAGAGGGGAATCCAGGAGAAAGCTGTTGCACGCTGGGGAAAGAACTTTGGGAGATCTGAGGAGGTAGGACAGAGGGGAATCCAGGAGAAAGCTATCGCACGGAGGGAAAGAACTTTGGGAGATCGGAGTAGGCAGGACAGAGGGGAATCCAGGAGAAATCTACCGCAAGCTGGGGAAAGAACTTTGGGAGATGGGGGAGGCAGGACAGAGGGGAATCCAGTTGGGAGCATCACAAGATGGGGCAAGAAGTTTGGGAGATGGGGGAGGCAGGACAGAGGGGAATCGAGGAGAAAGCTATAGCAAACTGGGGAAAGAACTTTGGGAAATCAGAGGAGGCTGGACAGAGGGGAAATCAATAGAAACCTATCGCACTCTAGGGAAAGAACTTTCGGAGATCTGAGGAGGCAGGACAGAGGGGAATCCAGTTGGGAGCATCGCAAGATGGGGAAAGAACTTTGGGAAATCGGAGGAGGCAGGACAAAGGGGAATCCAGGAGAAATCTATCAAGGAGAAATCTATCGCACGCTAGGGAAAGAACTTTGGGAGATCGGAGTAGGCAGGACAGAGGGGAATCCAGGAGAAATTTATAGCAAGCTGGGGAAAGAACTTTGGGAAATCGGAGTAGGCAGGACAGAGGGGAATCCAGGAGAAATCTATCGCACGCTGGAGAAAGAACTTTGGGAGATCGGTGGAGGCAGGACAGAGGGGAATCCAGGAGAAAGCTGTTGCACGCTGGGGAAAGAACTTTGGGAGATCTGAGGAGGCAGGACAGAGGGGAATCCAGGAGAAAGCTATCGCAAGCTGGGGATAGAACTTTGGGAGATGGGGGAGGCAGGACAGAGCGGAATCCAGGAGAAAGCTATAGCAAACTGGGGAAAGAACTTTGGGAGGTCGGAGGAGGCAGGACAGAGGGTAATCCAGAAGAAATCTATCGCAAGCTGGGGAAAGAACTTTGGGAGATCGGAGTAGGCGGGACAGAGGGGAATCCAGGAGAAATCTATCGCAAGCTGGGGATAGAACTTTGGGAGATGGGGGAGGCAGGACAGAGCGGAATCCAGGAGAAAGCTATAGCAAACTGGGGAAAGAACTTTGGGAGGTCGGAGGAGGCAGGACAGAGGGTAATCCAGAAGAAATCTATCGCAAGCTGGGGAAAGAACTTTGGGAGATCTGAGGAGGCAGGACAGAGGGGAATCCAGGAGGGAGCATCACAGGATGGGGAAAGAACTTTGGGAGATGGGGGAGGCAGGACAGAGGGGAATCCAGTTGGGAGCATCGCAAGATGGGGAAAGAAGTTTGGGAGATGGGGGAGGCAGGACAGAGGGGAATCGAGGAGAAAGCTATAGCAAACTGGGGAAAGAACTTTGGGAAATCAGAGGAGGCTGGACAGAGGGGAAATCAATAGAAACCTATCGCACTCTAGGGAAAGAACTTTCGGAGATCTGAGGAGGCAGGACAGAGGGGAATCCAGTTGGGAGCATCGCAAGATGGGGAAAGAACTTTGGGAAATCGGAGGAGGCAGGACAAAGGGGAATCCAGGAGAAATCTATCAAGGAGAAATCTATCGCACGCTAGGGAAAGAACTTTGGGAGATCGGAGTAGGCAGGACAGAGGGGAATCCAGGAGAAATTTATAGCAAGCTGGGGAAAGAACTTTGGGAAATCGGAGTAGGCAGGACAGAGGGGAATCCAGGAGAAATCTATCGCACGCTGGAGAAAGAACTTTGGGAGATCGGTGGAGGCAGGACAGAGGGGAATCCAGGAGAAAGCTGTTGCACGCTGGGGAAAGAACTTTGGGAGATCTGAGGAGGCAGGACAGAGGGGAATCCAGGAGAAAGCTATCGCACGGAGGGAAAGAACTTTGGGAGATCGGAGTAGGCAGGACAGAGGGGAATCCAGGAGAAATCTATCGCAAGCTGGGGATAGAACTTTGGGAGATGGGGGAGGCAGGACAGAGCGGAATCCAGGAGAAAGCTATAGCAAACTGGGGAAAGAACTTTGGGAGGTCGGAGGAGGCAGGACAGAGGGTAATCCAGAAGAAATCTATCCCAAGCTGGGGAAAGAACTTTGGGAGATCTGAGGAGGCAGGACAGAGGGGAATCCAGGAGGGAGCATCACAGGATGGGGAAAGAACTTTGGGAGATGGGGGAGGCAGGACAGAGGGGAATCCAGTTGGGAGCATCGCAAGATGGGGAAAGAAGTTTGGGAGATGGGGGAGGCAGGACAGAGGGGAATCCAGGAGAAAGCTATAGCAAACTGGGGAAAGAACTTTGGGAAATCGGAGGAGGCAGGACAGAGGGGAATCCAATAGAAAGCTATCGTACTCTAGGGAAAGTACTTTCGGAGATCTGAGGAGGCAGGACAGAGGGGAATCCAGTAGGGAGCATCACAAGATGGGGAAAGAACTTTGGGAAATCGCAGTAGGCAGGACAGAGGGGAATCCAGTAGAAAGCTATCGCATGCTGGGGAAAGGACCTTGGGAGAGGGCAAGACAGAGGGGAATCCAGTAGAAAACTATCGCACGCTGGGGGAGGGAGGTTGGGATATCGGAGAGGGCAAGACAGAGGGGAATCCAGTAGAAAACTATCGCACGCTGGGGGAGGGAGGTTGGTATATCGGAGAGGGCAAGACAGAGGGGAATCCAGTAGAAAGCTATCGCACGCTGGGGAAAGGACCTTGGGGGACCGGAGGGGGCAAGACAGAGAGGAATCCAGTAGAAAGCTATCGCATGCTGGGGAAAGGACCTTGGGAGAGGGCAAGACAGAGGGGAATCCAGTAGAAAACTATTGCACGCTGGGGAGGGAGGTTGGGATATCGGAGAGGGCAAGACAGAAAGGAATCCAGTAGAAAGCTATCGCACGCTGGGGAAAGGACCTTGGGAGACCAGAGGGGGCAGGACAGAGGGGAATGCAGTAGAAAGCTATAGCACGCTGGGGGAGAGAGGTTGGGATACCGGAGAGGGCAAGACAGAGGGGAATCCAGTAGAAAGCTATCGCAAGCTGGGGGAGGGACCTTGGGAGACTGGAGGGGGCAAGACAGAAAGGAATCCAGTAGAAAGCTATCGCAAGCTGGGGGAGGGACCTTGGGAGACTGGAGGGGGCAAGACAGAAAGGAATCCAGTAGAAAGCTATCGCATGCTGGGGAAAGGACCTTGGGAGAGGGCAAGACAGAGGGGAATCCAGTAGAAAACTATCGCACGCTGGGGGAGGGAGGTTGGGATATCGGAGAGGGCAAGACAGAGGGGAATCCAGTAGAAAACTATCGCACGCTGGGGGAGGGAGGTTGGTATATCGGAGAGGGCAAGACAGAGGGGAATCCAGTAGAAAGCTATCGCACGCTGGGGAAAGGACCTTGGGGGACCGGAGGGGGCAAGACAGAGAGGAATCCAGTAGAAAGCTATCGCATGCTGGGGAAAGGACCTTGGGAGAGGGCAAGACAGAGGGGAATCCAGTAGAAAACTATCGCACGCTGGGGGAGGGAGGTTGGGATATCGGAGAGGGTAAGACAGAAAGGAATCCAGTAGAAAGCTATCGCACGCTGGGGAAAGGACCTTGGGAGACCAGAGGGGGCAGGACAGAGGGGAATGCAGTAGAAAGCTATAGCACGCTGGGGGAGAGAGGTTGGGATACCGGAGAGGGCAAGACAGAGGGGAATCCAGTAGAAAGCTATCGCAAGCTGGGGGAGGGACCTTGGGAGACTGGAGGGGGCAAGACAGAAAGGAATCCAGTAGAAAGCTATCGCAAGCTGGGGGAGGGACCTTGGGAGACTGGAGGGGGCAAGACAGAAAGGAATCCAGTAGAAAGCTATCGCATGCTGGGGAAAGGACCTTGGGAGAGGGCAAGACAGAGGGGAATCCAGTAGAAAACTATCGCACGCTGGGGGAGGGAGGTTGGGATATCGGAGAGGGCAAGACAGAGGGGAATCCAGTAGAAAACTATCGCACGCTGGGGGAGGGAGGTTGGTATATCGGAGAGGGCAAGACAGAGGGGAATCCAGTAGAAAGCTATCGCATGCTGGGGAAAGGACCTTGGGAGAGGGCAAGACAGAGGGGAATCCAGTAGAAAACTATCGCACGCTGGGGGAGGGAGGTTGGGATATCGGAGAGGGTAAGACAGAAAGGAATCCAGTAGAAAGCTATCGCACGCTGGGGAAAGGACCTTGGGAGACCAGAGGGGGCAGGACAGAGGGGAATGCAGTAGAAAGCTATAGCACGCTGGGGGAGAGAGGTTGGGATATCGGAGAGGGCAAGACAGAGGGGAATCCAGTAGAAAGCTATCGCAAGCTGGGGGAGGGACCTTGGGAGACTGGAGGGGGCAAGACAGAAAGGAATCCAGTAGAAAGCTATCGCACGCTGGGGAAAGGACCTTGGGAGACCAGAGGGGGCAGGACAGAGGGGAATCCAGTAGAAAGCTATTGCACGCTGGGGGAGGGAGGTTGGGATATCGGAGAGGGCAAGACAGAGGGGAATCCAGTAGAAAGCTATCGCACGCTGGGGGAGGGAGGTTGGCAGACTGGAGGAGGCAAGACAGAGGGGAATCCAGTAGAAAGCTATCGCACGCTGGGGGAGGGAGCTTGGGGGACCGGAGGAGGCAAGACAGAGGGGAATCCAGTAGAAAGCTATCGCACGCTGGGGAAAGGACCTTGGGAGACCAGAGGGGGCAGGAAAGAGAGGAATCCAGTAGAAAGCTACCGCACGCTGGGGAAAGGACCTTGGGAGACTGGAGGGGGCAAGACAAAAAGGAATCCAGTAGAAAGCTATCGCACGCTGGGGAAAGGACCTTGGGAGACCAGAGGGGGCAGGACAGAGGGGAATGCAGTAGAAAGCTATCGCACGCTGGGGGAGGGAGGTTGGGATATCGGAGAGGGCAAGACAGAGGGGAATCCAGTAGAAAGCTATCGCACGCTGGGGAAAGGACCTTGGGAGAGGGCAAGACAGAGGGGAATCCAGTAGAAAACTATCGCACGCTGGGGGAGGGAGGGGAGGGAGGTTGGGATATCGGAGAGGGCAAGACAGAGGGGAATCCAGTAGAAAACTATCGCACGCTGGGGAAAGGACCTTTGGGGACCGGAGGGGGCAGGACAGAGGGGAATCCAGGAGAAATCTATCGCAAGCTGGGGATAGAACTTTGGGAGATGGGGGAGGCAGGACAGAGCGGAATCCAGGAGAAAGCTATAGCAAACTGGGGAAAGAACTTTGGGAGGTCGGAGGAGGCAGGACAGAGGGTAATCCAGAAGAAATCTATCGCAAGCTGGGGAAAGAACTTTGGGAGATCTGAGGAGGCAGGACAGAGGGGAATCCAGGAGGGAGCATCACAGGATGGGGAAAGAACTTTGGGAGATGGGGGAGGCAGGACAGAGGGGAATCTAGTTGGGAGCATCGCAAGATGGGGAAAGAACTTTGGGAGGTCGGAGGAGGCAGGACAGAGGGGAATCCAGGAGAAAGCTATAGCAAACTGGGGAAAGAACTTTGGGAAATCGGAGGAGGCAGGACAGAGGGGAATCCAATAGAAAGCTATCGTACTCTAGGGAAAGTACTTTCGGAGATCTGAGGAGGCAGGACAGAGGGGAATCCAGGAGGGAGCATCACAAGATGGGGAAAGAACTTTGGGAAATCGCAGTAGGCAGGACAGAGGGGAATCCAGGAGAAAGCTGTTGCACGCTGGGGAAAGAACTTTGGGAGATCTGAGGAGGTAGGACAGAGGGGAATCCAGGAGAAAGCTATCGCACGGAGGGAAAGAACTTTGGGAGATCGGAGTAGGCAGGACAGAGGGGAATCCAGGAGAAATCTACCGCAAGCTGGGGAAAGAACTTTGGGAGATGGGGGAGGCAGGACAGAGGGGAATCCAGTTGGGAGCATCACAAGATGGGGCAAGAAGTTTGGGAGATGGGGGAGGCAGGACAGAGGGGAATCGAGGAGAAAGCTATAGCAAACTGGGGAAAGAACTTTGGGAAATCAGAGGAGGCTGGACAGAGGGGAAATCAATAGAAACCTATCGCACTCTAGGGAAAGAACTTTCGGAGATCTGAGGAGGCAGGACAGAGGGGAATCCAGTTGGGAGCATCACAAGATGGGGCAAGAAGTTTGGGAGATGGGGGAGGCAGGACAGAGGGGAATCGAGGAGAAAGCTATAGCAAACTGGGGAAAGAACTTTGGGAAATCAGAGGAGGCTGGACAGAGGGGAAATCAATAGAAACCTATCGCACTCTAGGGAAAGAACTTTCGGAGATCGGAGGAGGCAGGACAAAGGGGAATCCAGGAGAAATCTATCAAGGAGAAATCTATCGCACGCTAGGGAAAGAACTTTGGGAGATCGGAGTAGGCAGGACAGAGGGGAATCCAGGAGAAATTTATAGGAAGCTGGGGAAAGAACTTTGGGAAATCGGAGTAGGCAGGACAGAGGGGAATCCAGGAGAAATCTATCGCACGCTGGAGAAAGAACTTTGGGAGATCGGTGGAGGCAGGACAGAGGGGAATCCAGGAGAAAGCTGTTGCACGCTGGGGAAAGAACTTTGGGAGATCTGAGGAGGCAGGACAGAGGGGAATCCAGGAGAAAGCTATAGCAAACTGGGGAAAGAACTTTGGGAAATCGGAGGAGGCAGGACAGAGGGGAAATAAATAGAAAGCTATCACACGCTAGGGAAAGAACTTTGGGAGATCGGAGTTGGCAGGACAGAGGGGAATCCAGGAGAAAGCTATAGCAAGCTGGGGAAAGAACTTTGGGAAATTGGAGGAGGCAGGACAGAGGGGAATCCAATAGAAAGCTATCACACGCTAGGGAAAGAACTTTGGGAGATGGGGGAGGCAGGACAGAGGGGAATCCAGGAGAAAGCTATAGCAAACTGGGGAAAGAACTTTGGGAAATTGGAGGAGGCAGGACAGAGGGGAATCGAGGAGAAAGCTATAGCAAACTGGGGGAAAACCCTTGGGAGGCCTGAGGAGGTAGAACAGAGGCGAATTCAGAAGAAAGCTATTGCAACGCTGGGGGAAAGAACTTTGGGAGATGGGGGAGGCAGGACAGAGGGGAATCCAGGAGGGAGCATCACAAGATGGGGAAAGAACTTTGGGAGATGGGGGAGGCAGGACATAGGGTAATCCAGGAGAAAGCTATCGCAAGCTTGGGAAAGAACTTTCGGAGATCAGAGGAGGCAGGACAGAGGGGAATCCAGTTGGGAGCATCACAAGATGGGGCAAGAAGTTTGGGAGATGGGGGAGGCAGGACAGAGGGGAAATCAATAGAAAGCTATCGCACAGTAGGGAAAGAACTTTGGGAGGTGGGGGAGGCAGAAAAGAGGGGAATCCAATAGAAAGCTATCACACTCTAGGGAAAGAACTTTCGGAGATCTGAGGAGGCAGGACAGAGGGGAATCCAGGAGAAAGCTATCGCACGGTAGGGAAAGAAGTTTGGGAGATGGGGGAGGCAGGACAGAGGGGAATCTAGGAGAAAGCTATAGCAAACTGGGGAAAGAACTTTGGGAAATCAGAGGAGGCTGGACAGAGGGGAAATCAATAGAAACCTATCGCACAGTAGGGAAAGAACTTTGGGAGGTGGGGGAGGCAGAAAAGAGGGGAATCCAATAGAAAGCTATCACACTCTAGGGAAAGAACTTTCGGAGATCTGAGGAGGCAGGACAGAGGGGAATCCAGGAGAAAGCTATCGCACGGTAGGGAAAGAAGTTTGGGAGATGGGGGAGGCAGGACAGAGGGGAATCTAGGAGAAAGCTATAGCAAACTGGGGAAAGAACTTTGGGAAATCTGAGGAGGCAGGACAGAGGGGAATCCAGTTGGGAGCATCGCAAGATGGGGAAAGAACTTTGGGAAATCGGAGGAGGCAGGACAGAGGGGAATCCAGGAGAAATCTATCGCACGCTGGAGAAAGAACTTTGGGAAATCGGAGGAGGCAGGACAGAGGGGAATCCAATAGAAAGCTATCACACGCTAGGGAAAGAACTTTGGGAAATCGGAGGAGGCAGGACAGAGGGGAAATCAATAGAAAGCTATCACACGCTAGGGAAAGAACTTTGGGAGATCAGAGTAGGCAGGACAGAGGGGAATCCAGGAGAAATCTATCCAGGAGAAATCTATCGCACGCTAGGGAAAGAACTTTGGGAGATCGCAGTAGGCAGGACAAAGGGGAATCCAGGAGAAATCTATCGCACGCTAGGGAAAGAACTTTGGGAGATCGGAGTAGGCAGGACAGAGGGGAATCCAATAGAAAGCTATCACACGCAAGGGAAAGAACTTTGGGAGATGGGGGAGGCAGGACAGAGGGGAATCCAGGAGAAAGCTATAGCAAACTGGGGAAAGAACTTTGGGAAATTGGAGGAGGCAGGACAGAGGGGAATCCAATAGAAAGCTATCGTACTCTAGGGAAAGAACTTTCGGAGATATGAGGAGGCAGGACAGAGGGGAATCCAGGAGAAAGCTATAGCAAACTGGGGGAAAACCCTTGGGAGGCCTGAGGAGGTAGAACAGAGGCGAATTCATAAGAAAGCTATTGCAACGCTGGGGGAAAGAACTTTGGGAGATGGGGGAGGCAGGACAGAGGGGAATCCAGGAGGGAGCATCACAAGATGGGGAAAGAACTTTGGGAGATGGGGGAGGCAGGACAGAGAGTAATCCAGGAGAAAGCTATCGCAAGCTGGGGAAAGAACTTTGGGAAATTGGAGGAGGCAGGACAGAGGGGAATCCAATAGAAAGCTATCGTACTCTAGGGAAAGAACTTTCGGAGATATGAGGAGGCAGGACAGACGGGAATCCAGGAGAAAGCTATAGCAAACTGGGGAAAGAACTTTGGGAAATCGGAGGAGGCAAGATAGAGGGAAAATCAATAGAAAGCTATCTCACACTGGGGAAAGAACTTTGGGAGGTCGGAGGAGGCAGGACAGAGAGGAATCCAGGAGGGAGCATCACATGCTGGGGGAAAGAACTTTGGGAGATGGGGGAGGCAGGACAGAGGGGAAATCAATAGAAAGCTATCGCACGGTAGGGAAAGAACTTTGGGAGGTGGGGGAGGCAGAACAGAGGGGAATCCAATAGAAAGCTATCACACTCTAGGGAAAGAACTTTCGGAGATCAGAGGAGGCAGGACAGAGGGGAATCCAGTAGGGAGCATCACAAGATGGGGAAAGAACTTTGGGAGATGGGGGAGGCAGGACAGAGGGGAATCCAATAGAAAGCTATCACACTCTAGGGAAAGAACTTTAGGAGATCAGAGGAGGCAGGACAGAGGGGAATCCAGTTGGGAGCATCACAAGATGGGGCAAGAACTTTGGGAGATCGGAGTAGGCAGGACAGAGGGGAATCCAGGAGAAAGCTATAGCAAACTGGGGAAAGAACTTTGGGAAATCGGAGGAGGCAAGATAGAGGGAAAATCAATAGAAAGCTATCTCACACTGGGGAAAGAACTTTGGGAGATGAGAGAGGCAGGACAGAGGGGAATCCAGGAGAAAGCTATTGCACGCTGGGGAAAGAACTTTGGGAGGTCGGAGGAGGCAGGACAGAGGGGAATCCAGGAGGGAGCATCACATGCTGGGGGAAAGAACTTTGGGAGATGGGGGAGGCAGGACAGAGGGGAAATCAATAGAAAGCTATCGCACGGTAGGGAAAGAACTTTCGGAGGTGGGGGAGGCAGAACAGAGGGGAATCCAATAGAAAGCTATCACACTCTAGGGAAAGAACTTTCGGAGATCAGAGGAGGCAGGACAGAGGGGAATCCAGTAGGGAGCATCACAAGATGGGGAAAGAACTTTGGGAGATGGGGGAGGCAGGACAGAGGGGAATCCAGGAGAAAGCTATCGCAAGCTTGGGAAAGAACTTTCGGAGATCAGAGGAGGCAGGACAGAGGGGAATCCAGTTGGGAGCATCACAAGATGGGGCAAGAAGTTTGGGAGATGGGGGAGGCAGGACAAAGGGGAATCCAGGAGAAATCTATCGCACGCTAGGGAAAGAACTTTGGGAGATCGGAGTAGGCAGGACAGAGGGGAATCCAATAGAAAGCTATCACACGCTAGGGAAAGAACTTTGGGAGATGGGGGAGGCAGGACAGAGGGGAATCCAGGAGAAAGCTATAGCAAACTGGGGAAAGAACTTTGGGAAATTGGAGGAGGCAGGACAGAGGGGAATCCAATAGAAAGCTATCGTACTCTAGGGAAAGAACTTTCGGAGATATGAGGAGGCAGGACAGAGGGGAATCCAGGAGAAAGCTATAGCAAACTGGGGGAAAACCCTTGGGAGGCCTGAGGAGGTAGAACAGAGGCGAATTCATAAGAAAGCTATTGCAACGCTGGGGGAAAGAACTTTGGGAGATGGGGGAGGCAGGACAGAGGGGAATCCAGGAGGGAGCATCACAAGATGGGGAAAGAACTTTGGGAGATGGGGGAGGCAGGACAGAGAGTAATCCAGGAGAAAGCTATCGCAAGCTGGGGAAAGAACTTTGGGAAATTGGAGGAGGCAGGACAGAGGGGAATCCAATAGAAAGCTATCGTACTCTAGGGAAAGAACTTTCGGAGATATGAGGAGGCAGGACAGACGGGAATCCAGGAGAAAGCTATAGCAAACTGGGGAAAGAACTTTGGGAAATCGGAGGAGGCAAGATAGAGGGAAAATCAATAGAAAGCTATCTCACACTGGGGAAAGAACTTTGGGAGGTCGGAGGAGGCAGGACAGAGAGGAATCCAGGAGGGAGCATCACATGCTGGGGGAAAGAACTTTGGGAGATGGGGGAGGCAGGACAGAGGGGAAATCAATAGAAAGCTATCGCACGGTAGGGAAAGAACTTTGGGAGGTGGGGGAGGCAGAACAGAGGGGAATCCAATAGAAAGCTATCACACTCTAGGGAAAGAACTTTCGGAGATCAGAGGAGGCAGGACAGAGGGGAATCCAGTAGGGAGCATCACAAGATGGGGAAAGAACTTTGGGAGATGGGGGAGGCAGGACAGAGGGGAATCCAATAGAAAGCTATCACACTCTAGGGAAAGAACTTTAGGAGATCAGAGGAGGCAGGACAGAGGGGAATCCAGTTGGGAGCATCACAAGATGGGGCAAGAACTTTGGGAGATCGGAGTAGGCAGGACAGAGGGGAATCCAGGAGAAAGCTATAGCAAACTGGGGAAAGAACTTTGGGAAATCGGAGGAGGCAAGATAGAGGGAAAATCAATAGAAAGCTATCTCACACTGGGGAAAGAACTTTGGGAGATGAGAGAGGCAGGACAGAGGGGAATCCAGGAGAAAGCTATTGCACGCTGGGGAAAGAACTTTGGGAGGTCGGAGGAGGCAGGACAGAGGGGAATCCAGGAGGGAGCATCACATGCTGGGGGAAAGAACTTTGGGAGATGGGGGAGGCAGGACAGAGGGGAAATCAATAGAAAGCTATCGCACGGTAGGGAAAGAACTTTCGGAGGTGGGGGAGGCAGAACAGAGGGGAATCCAATAGAAAGCTATCACACTCTAGGGAAAGAACTTTCGGAGATCAGAGGAGGCAGGACAGAGGGGAATCCAGTAGGGAGCATCACAAGATGGGGAAAGAACTTTGGGAGATGGGGGAGGCAGGACAGAGGGGAATCCAGGAGAAAGCTATCGCAAGCTTGGGAAAGAACTTTCGGAGATCAGAGGAGGCAGGACAGAGGGGAATCCAGTTGGGAGCATCACAAGATGGGGCAAGAAGTTTGGGAGATGGGGGAGGCAGGACAAAGGGGAATCCAGGAGAAAACTATCAAGGGGAAATCTATCCATGCTAGGGAAAGAACTTTGGGAGATCGGAGTAGGCAGGACAGAGGGGAATCCAGGAGAAAGCTATAGCAAACTGGGGAAAGAACTTTGGGAGGTCGGAGGAGGCAGGACAGAGGGGAATCCAGGAGGGAGCATCACATGCTGGGGGAAAAACTTTGGGAGATGGGGGAGGCAGGACAGAGGGGAAATCAATAGAAAGCTATCGCACGGTAGGGAAAGAACTTTCGGAGGTGGGGGAGGCAGAACAGAGGGGAATCCAATAGAAAGCTATCACACTCTAGGGAAAGAACTTTCGGAGATCAGAGGAGGCAGGACAGAGGGGAATCCAGTAGGGAGCATCACAAGATGGGGAAAGAACTTTGGGAGATGGGGGAGGCAGGACAGAGGGGAATCCAGGAGAAAGCTATCGCAAGCTTGGGAAAGAACTTTCGGAGATCAGAGGAGGCAGGACAGAGGGGAATCCAGTTGGGAGCATCACAAGATGGGGCAAGAAGTTTGGGAGATGGGGGAGGCAGGACAAAGGGGAATCCAGGAGAAAACTATCAAGGAGAAATCTATCCATGCTAGGGAAAGAACTTTGGGAGATGAGAGAGGCAGGACAGAGGGGAATCCAGGAGAAAGCTATAGCAAACTGGGGAAAGAACTTTGGGAAATCAGAGGAGGCTGGACAGAGGGGAAATCAATAGAAACCTATCGCACTCTAGGGAAAGAACTTTCGGAGATCTGAGGAGGCAGGACAGAGGGGAATCCAGTTGGGAGCATCGCAAGATGGGGAAAGAACTTTGGGAAATCGGAGGAGGCAGGACAAAGGGGAATCCAGGAGAAATCTATCAAGGAGAAATCTATCGCACGCTAGGGAAAGAACTTTGGGAGATCGGAGTAGGCAGGACAGAGGGGAATCCAGGAGAAATTTATAGCAAGCTGGGGAAAGAACTTTGGGAAATCGGAGTAGGCAGGACAGAGGGGAATCCAGGAGAAATCTATCGCACGCTGGAGAAAGAACTTTGGGAGATCGGTGGAGGCAGGACAGAGGGGAATCCAGGAGAAAGCTGTTGCACGCTGGGGAAAGAACTTTGGGAGATCTGAGGAGGCAGGACAGAGGGGAATCCAGGAGAAAGCTATCGCACGGAGGGAAAGAACTTTGGGAGATCGGAGTAGGCAGGACAGAGGGGAATCCAGGAGAAATCTATCGCAAGCTGGGGATAGAACTTTGGGAGATGGGGGAGGCAGGACAGAGCGGAATCCAGGAGAAAGCTATAGCAAACTGGGGAAAGAACTTTGGGAGGTCGGAGGAGGCAGGACAGAGGGTAATCCAGAAGAAATCTATCGCAAGCTGGGGAAAGAACTTTGGGAGATCTTAGGAGGCAGGACAGAGGGGAATCCAGGAGGGAGCATCACAGGATGGGGAAAGAACTTTGGGAGATGGGGGAGGCAGGACAGAGGGGAATCCAGTTGGGAGCATCGCAAGATGGGGAAAGAAGTTTGGGAGATGGGGGAGGCAGGACAGAGGGGAATCCAGGAGAAAGCTATAGCAAGCTGGGGAAAGAACTTTGGGAAATCGGAGGAGGCAGGACAGAGGGGAATCCAATAGAAAGCTATCGTACTCTAGGGAAAGTACTTTCGGAGATCTGAGGAGGCAGGACAGAGGGGAATCCAGGAGGGAGCATCACAAGATGGGGAAAGAACTTTGGGAAATCGCAGTAGGCAGGACAGAGGGGAATCCAGGAGAAAGCTGTTGCACGCTGGGGAAAGAACTTTGGGAGATCTGAGGAGGTAGGACAGAGGGGAATCCAGGAGAAAGCTATCGCAGGGAGGGAAAGAACTTTGGGAGATCGGAGTAGGCAGGACAGAGGGGAATCCAGGAGAAATCTATCGCACGCTAGGGAAAGAACTTTGGGAAATTGGAGGAGGCAGGACAGAGGGGAATCCAATAGAAAGCTATCACACGCTAGGGAAAGAACTTTGGGAGATGGGGGAGGCAGGACAGAGGGGAATCCAGGAGAAAGCTATAGCAAACTGGGGAAAGAACTTTGGGAAATTGGAGGAGGCAGGACAGAGGGGAATCCAATAGAAAGCTATCGTACTCTAGGGAAAGAACTTTCGGAGATATGAGGAGGCAGGACAGAGGGGAATCCAGGAGAAAGCTATAGCAAACTGGGGGAAAACCCTTGGGAGGCCTGAGGAGGTAGAACAGAGGCGAATTCATAAGAAAGCTATTGCAACGCTGGGGGAAAGAACTTTGGGAGATGGGGGAGGCAGGACAGAGGGGAATCCAGGAGGGAGCATCACAAGATGGGGAAAGAACTTTGGGAGATGGGGGAGGCAGGACAGAGAGTAATCCAGGAGAAAGCTATCGCAAGCTGGGGAAAGAACTTTGGGAAATTGGAGGAGGCAGGACAGAGGGGAATCCAGGAGAAAGCTATAGCAAACTGGGGAAAGAACTTTGGGAAATCGGAGGAGGCAAGATAGAGGGAAAATCAATAGAAAGCTATCTCACACTGGGGAAAGAACTTTGGGAGGTCGGAGGAGGCAGGACAGAGGGGAATCCAGGAGGGAGCATCACATGCTGGGGGAAAGAACTTTGGGAGATGGGGGAGGCAGGACAGAGGGGAAATCAATAGAAAGCTATCGCACGGTAGGGAAAGAACTTTGGGAGGTGGGGGAGGCAGAACAGAGGGGAATCCAATAGAAAGCTATCACACTCTAGGGAAAGAACTTTCGGAGATCAGAGGAGGCAGGACAGAGGGGAATCCAGTAGGGAGCATCACAAGATGGGGAAAGAACTTTGGGAGATGGGGGAGGCAGGACAGAGGGGAATCCAATAGAAAGCTATCACACTCTAGGGAAAGAACTTTAGGAGATCAGAGGAGGCAGGACAGAGGGGAATCCAGTTGGGAGCATCACAAGATGGGGCAAGAACTTTGGGAGATCGGAGTAGGCAGGACAGAGGGGAATCCAGGAGAAAGCTATAGCAAACTGGGGAAAGAACTTTGGGAAATCGGAGGAGGCAAGATAGAGGGAAAATCAATAGAAAGCTATCTCACACTGGGGAAAGAACTTTGGGAGATGAGAGAGGCAGGACAGAGGGGAATCCAGGAGAAAGCTATTGCACGCTGGGGAAAGAACTTTGGGAGGTCGGAGGAGGCAGGACAGAGGGGAATCCAGGAGGGAGCATCACATGCTGGGGGAAAGAACTTTGGGAGATGGGGGAGGCAGGACAGAGGGGAAATCAATAGAAAGCTATCGCACGGTAGGGAAAGAACTTTCGGAGGTGGGGGAGGCAGAACAGAGGGGAATCCAATAGAAAGCTATCACACTCTAGGGAAAGAACTTTCGGAGATCAGAGGAGGCAGGACAGAGGGGAATCCAGTAGGGAGTATCACAAGATGGGGAAAGAACTTTGGGAGATGGGGGAGGCAGGACAGAGGGGAATCCAGGAGAAAGCTATCGCAAGCTTGGGAAAGAACTTTCGGAGATCAGAGGAGGCAGGACAGAGGGGAATCCAGTTGGGAGCATCACAAGATGGGGCAAGAAGTTTGGGAGATGGGGGAGGCAGGACAAAGGGGAATCCAGGAGAAAACTATCAAGGAGAAATCTATCCATGCTAGGGAAAGAACTTTGGGAGATCGGAGTAGGCAGGACAGAGGGGAATCCAGGAGAAAGCTATAGCAAACTGGGGAAAGAACTTTGGGAGGTCGGAGGAGGCAGGACAGAGGGGAATCCAGGAGGGAGCATCACATGCTGGGGGAAAAACTTTGGGAGATGGGGGAGGCAGGACAGAGGGGAAATCAATAGAAAGCTATCGCACGGTAGGGAAAGAACTTTCGGAGGTGGGGGAGGCAGAACAGAGGGGAATCCAATAGAAAGCTATCACACTCTAGGGAAAGAACTTTCGGAGATCAGAGGAGGCAGGACAGAGGGGAATCCAGTAGGGAGCATCACAAGATGGGGAAAGAACTTTGGGAGATGGGGGAGGCAGGACAGAGGGGAATCCAGGAGAAAGCTATCGCAAGCTTGGGAAAGAACTTTCGGAGATCAGAGGAGGCAGGACAGAGGGGAATCCAGTTGGGAGCATCACAAGATGGGGCAAGAAGTTTGGGAGATGGGGGAGGCAGGACAAAGGGGAATCCAGGAGAAAACTATCAAGGAGAAATCTATCCATGCTAGGGAAAGAACTTTGGGAGATGAGAGAGGCAGGACAGAGGGGAATCCAGGAGAAAGCTATTGCACGCTGGGGAAAGAACTTTGGGAGGTCGGAGGAGGCAGGACAGAGGGGAATCCAGGAGGGAGCATCACATGCTGGGGGAAAAACTTTGGGAGATGGGGGAGGCAGGACAGAGGGGAAATCAATAGAAAGCTATCGCACGGTAGGGAAAGAACTTTCGGAGGTGGGGGAGGCAGAACAGAGGGGAATCCAATAGAAAGCTATCACACTCTAGGGAAAGAACTTTCGGAGATCAGAGGAGGCAGGACAGAGGGGAATCCAGTAGGGAGCATCACAAGATGGGGAACGAACTTTGGGAGATGGGGGAGGCAGGACAGAGGGGAATCCAGGAGAAAGCTATTGCACGCTGGGGAAAGGACTTTGGGAAATCGGAGGAGGCAAGATAGAGGGAAAATCAATAGAAAGCTATCTCACACTGGGGAAAGAACTTTGGGAGATGAGAGAGGCAGGACAGAGGGGAATCCAGGAGAAAGCTATCGCACGGAGGGAAAGAACTTTGGGAGATCGGAGTAGGCAGGACAGAGGGGAATCCAGGAGAAATCTACCGCAAGCTGGGGAAAGAACTTTGGGAGATGGGGGAGGCAGGACAGAGGGGAATCCAGTTGGGAGCATCACAAGATGGGGCAAGAAGTTTGGGAGATGGGGGAGGCAGGACAGAGGGGAATCGAGGAGAAAGCTATAGCAAACTGGGGAAAGAACTTTGGGAAATCAGAGGAGGCTGGACGGAGGGGAAATCAATAGAAACCTATCGCACTCTAGGGAAAGAACTTTCGGAGATCTGAGGAGGCAGGACAGAGGGGAATCCAGTTGGGAGCATCGCAAGATGGGGAAAGAACTTTGGGAAATCGGAGGAGGCAGGACAAAGGGGAATCCAGGAGAAATCTATCAAGGAGAAATCTATCGCACGCTAGGGAAAGAACTTTGGGAGATCGGAGTAGGCAGGACAGAGGGGAATCCAGGAGAAATTTATAGCAAGCTGGGGAAAGAACTTTGGGAAATCGGAGTAGGCAGGACAGAGGGGAATCCAGGAGAAATCTATCGCACGCTGGAGAAAGAACTTTGGGAGATCGGTGGAGGCAGGACAGAGGGGAATCCAGGAGAAAGCTGTTGCACGCTGGGGAAAGAACTTTGGGAGATCTGAGGAGGCAGGACAGAGGGGAATCCAGGAGAAAGCTATCGCACGGAGGGAAAGAACTTTGGGAGATCGGAGTAGGCAGGACAGAGGGGAATCCAGGAGAAATCTATCGCAAGCTGGGGATAGAACTTTGGGAGATGGGGGAGGCAGGACAGAGCGGAATCCAGGAGAAAGCTATAGCAAACTGGGGAAAGAACTTTGGGAGGTCGGAGGAGGCAGGACAGAGGGTAATCCAGGAGGGAGCATCACAGGATGGGGAAAGAACTTTGGGAGATGGGGGAGGCAGGACAGAGGGGAATCCAGGAGAAAGCTATAGCAAACTGGGGAAAGAACTTTGGGAAATCGGAGGAGGCAGGACAGAGGGGAATCCAATAGAAAGCTATCGTACTCTAGGGAAAGTACTTTCGGAGATCTGAGGAGGCAGGACAGAGGGGAATCCAGGAGGGAGCATCACAAGATGGGGAAAGAACTTTGGGAAATCGCAGTAGGCAGGACAGAGGGGAATCCAGGAGAAATCTATCGAACGCTGGAGAAAGAACGGAGGAGGCAGGACAGAGGGGAATCCAGGAGAAAGCTGTTGCACGCTGGGGAAAGAACTTTGGGAGATCTGAGGAGGTAGGACAGAGGGGAATCCAGGAGAAAGCTATCGCACGGAGGGAAAGAACTTTGGGAGATCGGAGTAGGCAGGACAGAGGGGAATCCAGGAGAAATCTACCGCAAGCTGGGGAAAGAACTTTGGGAGATGGGGGAGGCAGGACAGAGGGGAATCCAGTTGGGAGCATCACAAGATGGGGCAAGAAGTTTGGGAGATGGGGGAGGCAGGACAGAGGGGAATCGAGGAGAAAGCTATAGCAAACTGGGGAAAGAAATTTGGGAAATCAGAGGAGGCTGGACAGAGGGGAAATCAATAGAAACCTATCGCACTCTAGGGAAAGAACTTTCGGAGATCTGAGGAGGCAGGACAGAGGGGAATCCAGTTGGGAGCATCGCAAGATGGGGAAAGAACTTTGGGAAATCGGAGGAGGCAGGACAAAGGGGAATCCAGGAGAAATCTATCAAGGAGAAATCTATCGCACGCTAGGGAAAGAACTTTGGGAGATCGGAGTAGGCAGGACAGAGGGGAATCCAGGAGAAATTTATAGCAAGCTGGGGAAAGAACTTTGGGAAATCGGAGTAGGCAGGACAGAGGGGAATCCCGGAGAAATCTATCGCACGCTGGAGAAAGAACTTTGGGAGATCGGTGGAGGCAGGACAGAGGGGAATCCAGGAGAAAGCTGTTGCACGCTGGGGAAAGAACTTTGGGAGATCTGAGGAGGCAGGACAGAGGGGAATCCAGGAGAAATTTATAGCAAGCTGGGGAAAGAACTTTGGGAGATCTGAGGAGGCAGGACAGAGGGGAATCCAGGAGAAAGCTATCAAGGAGAAATCTATCGCACGCTAGGGAAAGAACTTTGGGAGATCGGAGTAGGCAGGACAGAGGGGAATCCAGGAGAAATTTATAGCAAGCTGGGGAAAGAACTTTGGGAAATCGGAGTAGGCAGGACAGAGGGGAATCCAGGAGAAATCTATCGAACGCTGGAGAAAGAACGGAGGAGGCAGGACAGAGGGGAATCCAGGAGAAAGCTGTTGCACGCTGGGGAAAGAACTTTGGGAGATCTGAGGAGGTAGGACAGAGGGGAATCCAGGAGAAAGCTATCGCACGGAGGGAAAGAACTTTGGGAGATCGGAGTAGGCAGGACAGAGGGGAATCCAGGAGAAATCTACCGCAAGCTGGGGAAAGAACTTTGGGAGATGGGGGAGGCAGGACAGAGGGGAATCCAGTTGGGAGCATCACAAGATGGGGCAAGAAGTTTGGGAGATGGGGGAGGCAGGACAGAGGGGAATCGAGGAGAAAGCTATAGCAAACTGGGGAAAGAACTTTGGGAAATCAGAGGAGGCTGGACAGAGGGGAAATCAATAGAAACCTATCGCACTCTAGGGAAAGAACTTTCGGAGATCTGAGGAGGCAGGACAGAGGGGAATCCAGTTGGGAGCATCGCAAGATGGGGAAAGAACTTTGGGAAATCGGAGGAGGCAGGACAAAGGGGAATCCAGGAGAAATCTATCAAGGAGAAATCTATCGCACGCTAGGGAAAGAACTTTGGGAGATCGGAGTAGGCAGGACAGAGGGGAATCCAGGAGAAATTTATAGCAAGCTGGGGAAAGAACTTTGGGAAATCGGAGTAGGCAGGACAGAGGGGAATCCAGGAGAAATCTATCGCACGCTGGAGAAAGAACTTTGGGAGATCGGTGGAGGCAGGACAGAGGGGAATCCAGGAGAAAGCTGTTGCACGCTGGGGAAAGAACTTTGGGAGATCTGAGGAGGCAGGACAGAGGGGAATCCAGGAGAAAGCCCATCGCACGGAGGGAAAGAACTTTGGGAGATCGGAGTAGGCAGGACAGAGGGGAATCCAGGAGAAATCTATCGCAAGCTGGGGATAGAACTTTGGGAGATGGGGGAGGCAGGACAGAGCGGAATCCAGGAGAAAGCTATAGCAAACTGGGGAAAGAACTTTGGGAGGTCGGAGGAGGCAGGACAGAGGGTAATCCAGAAGAAATCTATCGCAAGCTGGGGAAAGAACTTTGGGAGATCTGAGGAGGCAGGACAGAGGGGAATCCAGGAGGGAGCATCACAGGATGGGGAAAGAACTTTGGGAGATGGGGGAGGCAGGACAGAGGGGAATCCAGTTGGGAGCATCGCAAGATGGGGAAAGAAGTTTGGGAGATGGGGGAGGCAGGACAGAGGGGAATCCAGGAGAAAGCTATAGCAAACTGGGGAAAGAACTTTGGGAAATCGGAGGAGGCAGGACAGAGGGGAATCCAATAGAAAGCTATCGTACTCTAGGGAAAGTACTTTCGGAGATCTGAGGAGGCAGGACAGAGGGGAATCCAGTAGGGAGCATCACAAGATGGGGAAAGAACTTTGGGAAATCGCAGTAGGCAGGACAGAGGGGAATCCAGTAGAAAGCTATCGCATGCTGGGGAAAGGACCTTGGGAGAGGGCAAGACAGAGGGGAATCCAGTAGAAAACTATCGCACGCTGGGGGAGGGAGGTTGGGATATCGGAGAGGGCAAGACAGAGGGGAATCCAGTAGAAAACTATCGCACGCTGGGGGAGGGAGGTTGGTATATCGGAGAGGGCAAGACAGAGGGGAATCCAGTAGAAAGCTATCGCACGCTGGGGAAAGGACCTTGGGGGACCGGAGGGGGCAAGACAGAGAGGAATCCAGTAGAAAGCTATCGCATGCTGGGGAAAGGACCTTGGGAGAGGGCAAGACAGAGGGGAATCCAGTAGAAAACTATTGCACGCTGGGGAGGGAGGTTGGGATATCGGAGAGGGCAAGACAGAAAGGAATCCAGTAGAAAGCTATCGCACGCTGGGGAAAGGACCTTGGGAGACCAGAGGGGGCAGGACAGAGGGGAATGCAGTAGAAAGCTATAGCACGCTGGGGGAGAGAGGTTGGGATACCGGAGAGGGCAAGACAGAGGGGAATCCAGTAGAAAGCTATCGCAAGCTGGGGGAGGGACCTTGGGAGACTGGAGGGGGCAAGACAGAAAGGAATCCAGTAGAAAGCTATCGCAAGCTGGGGGAGGGACCTTGGGAGACTGGAGGGGGCAAGACAGAAAGGAATCCAGTAGAAAGCTATCGCATGCTGGGGAAAGGACCTTGGGAGAGGGCAAGACAGAGGGGAATCCAGTAGAAAACTATCGCACGCTGGGGGAGGGAGGTTGGGATATCGGAGAGGGCAAGACAGAGGGGAATCCAGTAGAAAACTATCGCACGCTGGGGGAGGGAGGTTGGTATATCGGAGAGGGCAAGACAGAGGGGAATCCAGTAGAAAGCTATCGCACGCTGGGGAAAGGACCTTGGGGGACCGGAGGGGGCAAGACAGAGAGGAATCCAGTAGAAAGCTATCGCATGCTGGGGAAAGGACCTTGGGAGAGGGCAAGACAGAGGGGAATCCAGTAGAAAACTATCGCACGCTGGGGGAGGGAGGTTGGGATATCGGAGAGGGTAAGACAGAAAGGAATCCAGTAGAAAGCTATCGCACGCTGGGGAAAGGACCTTGGGAGACCAGAGGGGGCAGGACAGAGGGGAATGCAGTAGAAAGCTATAGCACGCTGGGGGAGAGAGGTTGGGATACCGGAGAGGGCAAGACAGAGGGGAATCCAGTAGAAAGCTATCGCAAGCTGGGGGAGGGACCTTGGGAGACTGGAGGGGGCAAGACAGAAAGGAATCCAGTAGAAAGCTATCGCAAGCTGGGGGAGGGACCTTGGGAGACTGGAGGGGGCAAGACAGAAAGGAATCCAGTAGAAAGCTATCGCATGCTGGGGAAAGGACCTTGGGAGAGGGCAAGACAGAGGGGAATCCAGTAGAAAACTATCGCACGCTGGGGGAGGGAGGTTGGGATATCGGAGAGGGCAAGACAGAGGGGAATCCAGTAGAAAACTATCGCACGCTGGGGGAGGGAGGTTGGTATATCGGAGAGGGCAAGACAGAGGGGAATCCAGTAGAAAGCTATCGCATGCTGGGGAAAGGACCTTGGGAGAGGGCAAGACAGAGGGGAATCCAGTAGAAAACTATCGCACGCTGGGGGAGGGAGGTTGGGATATCGGAGAGGGTAAGACAGAAAGGAATCCAGTAGAAAGCTATCGCACGCTGGGGAAAGGACCTTGGGAGACCAGAGGGGGCAGGACAGAGGGGAATGCAGTAGAAAGCTATAGCACGCTGGGGGAGAGAGGTTGGGATATCGGAGAGGGCAAGACAGAGGGGAATCCAGTAGAAAGCTATCGCAAGCTGGGGGAGGGACCTTGGGAGACTGGAGGGGGCAAGACAGAAAGGAATCCAGTAGAAAGCTATCGCACGCTGGGGAAAGGACCTTGGGAGACCAGAGGGGGCAGGACAGAGGGGAATCCAGTAGAAAGCTATTGCACGCTGGGGGAGGGAGGTTGGGATATCGGAGAGGGCAAGACAGAGGGGAATCCAGTAGAAAGCTATCGCACGCTGGGGGAGGGAGGTTGGCAGACTGGAGGAGGCAAGACAGAGGGGAATCCAGTAGAAAGCTATCGCACGCTGGGGGAGGGAGCTTGGGGGACCGGAGGAGGCAAGACAGAGGGGAATCCAGTAGAAAGCTATCGCACGCTGGGGAAAGGACCTTGGGAGAGGGCAAGACAGAGGGGAATCCAGTAGAAAACTATCGCACGCTGGGGGAGGGAGGGGAGGGAGGTTGGGATATCGGAGAGGGCAAGACAGAGGGGAATCCAGTAGAAAACTATCGCACGCTGGGGAAAGGACCTTGGGGGACCGGAGGGGGCAAGACAGAGAGGAATCCAGTAGAAAGCTATCGCATGCTGGGAAAAGGACCTTGGGAGAGGGCAAGACAGAGGGGAATCCAGTAGAAAACTATTGCACGCTGGGGGAGGGAGGTTGGGATATCGGAGAGGGCAAGACAGAAAGGAATCCAGTAGAAAGCTATCGCACGCTGGGGAAAGGACCTTTGGGGACCGGAGGGGGCAGGACAGAGGGGAATCCAGGAGAAATCTATCGCACGCTAGGGAAAGAACTTTGGGAGATCGGAGTAGGCAGGACAGAGGGGAATCCAGGAGAAATCTATCGCAAGCTGGGGATAGAACTTTGGGAGATGGGGGAGGCAGGACAGAGCGGAATCCAGGAGAAAGCTATAGCAAACTGGGGAAAGAACTTTGGGAGGTCGGAGGAGGCAGGACAGAGGGGAATCAAGGAGAAAGCTATCGCAAGCTGGGGAAAGAACTTTGGGAGGTCGGAGGAGGCAGGACAGAGGGGAATCAAGGAGAAAGCTATCGCAAGCTGGGGAAAGAACTTTGGGAGATCTGAGGAGGCAGGACAGAGGGGAATCCAGGGGAAAGCTGTTGCACGCTGGAGAAAGAACTTTGGGAGATCTGAGGAGGCAGGACAGAGGGGAATCCAGGCGAAACCTATCGCAAGCTGGGGAAAGAACTTTGGGAGATCTGAGGAGGCAGGACAGAGGGGAATCCAGGAGGGAGCATCACAGGATGGCGAAAGAACTTTGGGAGATGGGGGAGGCAGGACTGTGGGGAATTCAGAAGAAAGCTATCGCAGGCTGGGGGGAAATCTTTGGGAGACCTGAGGAGATAGAACAGAGGGGAATTTAGAAGAAAGCTATTGAAACGCTGGGGAAAGAACTTTGGGAGATGGGGGAGGCAGGACAGAGGGGAATCCAGGAGAAAGCTGTTGCACGCTGGAGAAAGAACTTTGGGAGATCTGAGGAGGCAGGACAGAGGGGAATCCAGGAGAAAGCTATCGCAAGCTGGGGAAAGAACTTTGGGAGATCTGAGGAGGCAGGACAGAGGGGAATCCAGGAGGGAGCATCACAGGATGGCGAAAGAACTTTGGGAGATGGGGGAGGCAGGACTGTGGGGAATTCAGAAGAAAGCTATCGCAGGCTGGGGGGAAATCTTTGGGAGACCTGAGGAGATAGAACAGAGGGGAATTTAGAAGAAAGCTATTGAAACGCTGGGGAAAGAACTTTGGGAGATGGGGGAGGCAGGACAGAGGGTAATCCAGAAGAAATCTATCGCAAGCTGGGGAAAGAACTTTGGGAGATCTGAGAAGGCAGGACAGAGGGGAATCCAGGAGGGAGCATCAAAGGATGGGGAAAGAAGTTTGGGAGATGGGGGAGGCAGGACAGAGGGGAATCCAGGAGAAAGCTATAGCAAACTGGGGAAAGAACTTTGGGAAATCGGAGGAGGCAGGACAGAGGGGAAATCAATAGAAAGCTATCACACGCTAGGGAAAGAACTTTGGGAGATCGGAGTAGGCAGGACAGAGGGGAATCTAGGAGAAAGCTATAGCAAACTGGGGAAAGAACTTTCGGAGATATGAGGAGGCAGGACAGAGGGGAATCCAGGAGAAAGCTATAGCAAACTGGGGGGAAATCCTTGGGAGGCCTGAGGAGGTAGAACAGAGGCGAATTCAGAAGAAAGCTATTGCAACGCTGGGGGAAAGAACTTTGGGAGATGGGGGAGGCAGGACACAGGGGAATCCAGGAGGGAGCATCACAAGATGGGGAAAGAACTTTGGGAGATGGGGGAGGCAGGACAGAGAGTAATCCAGGAGAAAGCTATCGCAAGCTGGGGAAAGAACTTTGGGAAATCGGAGGAGGCAAGATAGAGGGGAAATCAATAGAAAGCTATCACACACTGGGGAAAGAACTTTGGGAGATGAGAGAGGCAGGACAGAGGGGAATCCAGGAGAAAGCTATTGCACGCTGGGGAAAGAACTTTGGGAGGTCGGAGGAGGCAGGACAGAGGGGAATCCAGGAGGGAGCATCACATGCTGGGGGAAAGAACTTTGGGAGATGGGGGAGGCAGGACAGAGGGGAATCCAGGAGAAAGCTATAGCAAACTGTGGAAAGAACTTTGGGAGGTCGGAGGAGGCAGGACAGAGGGGAATCAAGGAGAAAGCTATCGCAAGCTGGGGAAAGAACTTTGGGAGATGGGGGAGGCAGGACAGAGCGGAATCCAGGAGAAAGCTATAGCAAACTGGGGAAAGAACTTTGGGAGGTCGGAGGAGGCAGGACAGAGGGGAATCAAGGAGAAAGCTATCGCAAGCTGGGGAAAGAACTTTGGGAGATCTGAGGAGGCAGGACAGAGGGGAATCCAGGGGAAAGCTGTTGCACGCTGGAGAAAGAACTTTGGGAGATCTGAGGAGGCAGGACAGAGGGGAATCCAGGAGAAACCTATCGCAAGCTGGGGAAAGAACTTTGGGAGATCTGAGGAGGCAGGACAGAGGGGAATCCAGGAGGGAGCATCACAGGATGGCGAAAGAACTTTGGGAGATGGGGGAGGCAGGACTGTGGGGAATTCAGAAGAAAGCTATCGCAGGCTGGGGGGAAATCTTTGGGAGACCTGAGGAGATAGAACAGAGGGGAATTTAGAAGAAAGCTATTGAAACGCTGGGGAAAGAACTTTGGGAGATGGGGGAGGCAGGACAGAGGGGAATCCAGGAGAAAGCTGTTGCACGCTGGAGAAAGAACTTTGGGAGATCTGAGGAGGCAGGACAGAGGGGAATCCAGGAGAAAGCTATCGCAAGCTGGGGAAAGAACTTTGGGAGATCTGAGGAGGCAGGACAGAGGGGAATCCAGGAGGGAGCATCACAGGATGGCGAAAGAACTTTGGGAGATGGGGGAGGCAGGACTGTGGGGAATTCAGAAGAAAGCTATCGCAGGCTGGGGGGAAATCTTTGGGAGACCTGAGGAGATAGAACAGAGGGGAATTTAGAAGAAAGCTATTGAAACGCTGGGGAAAGAACTTTGGGAGATGGGGGAGGCAGGACAGAGGGTAATCCAGAAGAAATCTATCGCAAGCTGGGGAAAGAACTTTGGGAGATCTGAGAAGGCAGGACAGAGGGGAATCCAGGAGGGAGCATCAAAGGATGGGGAAAGAAGTTTGGGAGATGGGGGAGGCAGGACAGAGGGGAATCCAGGAGAAAGCTATAGCAAACTGGGGAAAGAACTTTGGGAAATCGGAGGAGGCAGGACAGAGGGGAAATCAATAGAAAGCTATCACACGCTAGGGAAAGAACTTTGGGAGATCGGAGTAGGCAGGACAGAGGGGAATCTAGGAGAAAGCTATAGCAAACTGGGGAAAGAACTTTCGGAGATATGAGGAGGCAGGACAGAGGGGAATCCAGGAGAAAGCTATAGCAAACTGGGGGGAAATCCTTGGGAGGCCTGAGGAGGTAGAACAGAGGCGAATTCAGAAGAAAGCTATTGCAACGCTGGGGGAAAGAACTTTGGGAGATGGGGGAGGCAGGACACAGGGGAATCCAGGAGGGAGCATCACAAGATGGGGAAAGAACTTTGGGAGATGGGGGAGGCAGGACAGAGAGTAATCCAGGAGAAAGCTATCGCAAGCTGGGGAAAGAACTTTGGGAAATCGGAGGAGGCAAGATAGAGGGGAAATCAATAGAAAGCTATCACACACTGGGGAAAGAACTTTGGGAGATGAGAGAGGCAGGACAGAGGGGAATCCAGGAGAAAGCTATTGCACGCTGGGGAAAGAACTTTGGGAGGTCGGAGGAGGCAGGACAGAGGGGAATCCAGGAGGGAGCATCACATGCTGGGGGAAAGAACTTTGGGAGATGGGGGAGGCAGGACAGAGGGGAATCCAGGAGAAAGCTATAGCAAACTGGGGAAAGAACTTTGGGAGATCTGAGGAGGCAGGACAGAGGGGAATCCAGGAGGGAGCATCACAGGATGGCTAAAGAACTTTGGGAGATGGGGGAGGCAGGACTGTGGGGAATTCAGAAGAAAGCTATCGCAGGCTGGGGGAAAATCTTTGGGAGACCTGAGGAGATAGAACAGAGGGGAATTCAGAAGAAAGCTATTGAAACGCTGGGGAAAGAACTTTGGGAGATGGGGGAGGCAGGACAGAGGGTAATCCAGAAGAAATCTATCGCAAGCTGGAGAAAGAACTTTGGGAGATCTGAGGAGGCAGGACAGAGGGGAATCCAGGAGGGAGCATCACAAGATGGGGAAAGAACTTTGGGAGATGGGGGAGGCAGGACAGAGGGGAATCCAGTTGGGAGCATCGCAAGATGGGGAAAGAACTTTGGGAAATCGGAGGAGGCAGGACAGAGGGGAATCCAGGAGAAAGCTATAGCAAGCTGGGGAAAGAACTTTGGGAGATGGGGGAGGCAGGACAGAGGGGAATCCAATAGAAAGCTATCGTACTCTAGGGAAAGAACTTTCGGAGATCTGAGGAGGCAGGACAGAGGGGAATCCAGTTGGGAGCATCGCAAGATGGGGAAAGAAGTTTGGGAGATGGGGGAGGCAGGACAGAGGGGAATCCAGGAGAAAGCTATAGCAAACTGGGGAAAGAACTTTGGGAAATCGGAGGAGGCAGGACAGAGGGGAAATAAATAGAAAGCTATCACACGCTAGGGAAAGAACTTTGGGAGATCGGAGTAGGCAGGACAGAGGGGAATCCAGGAGAAAGCTATAGCAAGCTGGGGAAAGAACTTTGGGAAATTGGAGGAGGCAGGACAGAGGGGAATCCAATAGAAAGCTATCACACGCTAGGGAAAGAACTTTGGGAGATGGGGGAGGCAGGACAGAGGGCAATCCTGGAGAAAGCTATAGCAAACTGGGGAAAGAACTTTGGGAAATTGGAGGAGGCAGGACAGAGGGGAATCCAATAGAAAGCTATCGTACTCTAGGGAAAGAACTTTCGGAGATATGAGGAGGCAGGACAGAGGGGAATCCAGGAGAAAGCTATAGCAAACTGGGGGAAAACCCTTGGGAGGCCTGAGGAGGTAGAACAGAGGCGAATTCATAAGAAAGCTATTGCAACGCTGGGGGAAAGAACTTTGGGAGATGGGGGAGGCAGGACAGAGGGGAATCCAGGAGGGAGCATCACAAGATGGGGAAAGAACTTTGGGAGATGGGGGAGGCAGGACAGAGAGTAATCCAGGAGAAAGCTATCGCAAGCTGGGGAAAGAACTTTGGGAAATTGGAGGAGGCAGGACAGAGGGGAATCCAATAGAAAGCTATCGTACTCTAGGGAAAGAACTTTCGGAGATATGAGGAGGCAGGACAGACCGGAATCCAGGAGAAAGCTATAGCAAACTGGGGAAAGAACTTTGGGAAATCGGAGGAGGCAAGATAGAGGGAAAATCAATAGAAAGCTATCTCACACTGGGGAAAGAACTTTGGGAGGTCGGAGGAGGCAGGACAGAGGGGAATCCAGGAGGGAGCATCACATGCTGGGGGAAAGAACTTTGGGAGATGGGGGAGGCAGGACAGAGGGGAATCCAATAGAAAGCTATCACACTCTAGGGAAAGAACTTTAGGAGATCAGAGGAGGCAGGACAGAGGGGAATCCAGTTGGGAGCATCACAAGATGGGGCAAGAACTTTGGGAGATCGGAGTAGGCAGGACAGAGGGGAATCCAGGAGAAAGCTATAGCAAACTGGGGAAAGAACTTTGGGAAATCGGAGGAGGCAAGATAGAGGGAAAATCAATAGAAAGCTATCTCACACTGGGGAAAGAACTTTGGGAGATGAGAGAGGCAGGACAGAGGGGAATCCAGGAGAAAGCTATTGCACGCTGGGGAAAGAACTATGGGAGGTCGGAGGAGGCAGGACAGAGGGGAATCCAGGAGGGAGCATCACATGCTGGGGGAAAGAACTTTGGGAGATGGGGGAGGCAGGACAGAGGGGAAATCAATAGAAAGCTATTGCACGGTAGGGAAAGAACTTTCGGAGGTGGGGAGGCAGAACAGAGGGGAATCCAATAGAAAGCTATCACACTCTAGGGAAAGAACTTTCGGAGATCAGAGGAGGCAGGACAGAGGGGAATCCAGTAGGGAGCATCACAAGATGGGGAAAGAACTTTGGGAGATGGGGGAGGCAGGACATAGGGTAATCCAGGAGAAATCTATCGCAAGCTGGGGATAGAACTTTGGGAGATGGGGGAGGCAGGACAGAGGGGAATCCAGTTGGGAGCATCACAAGATGGGGCAAGAAGTTTGGGAGATGGGGGAGGCAGGACAAAGGGGAATCCAGGAGAAAACTATCAAGGAGAAATCTATCCATGCTAGGGAAAGAACTTTGGGAGATGAGAGAGGCAGGACAGAGGGGAATCCAGGAGAAAGCTATTGCACGCTGGGGAAAGAACTTTGGGAGGTCGGAGGAGGCAGGACAGAGGGGAATCCAGGAGGGAGCATCACACGCTGGGGGAAAGAACTTTGGGAGATGGGGGAGGCAGGACAGAGGGGAATCCAATAGAAAGCTATCGTACTCTAGGGAAAGAACTTTCGGAGATCAGAGGAGGCAGGACAGAGGGGAATCCAGTAGGGAGCATCACAAGATGGGGAAAGAACTTTGGGAGATGGGGGAGGCAGGACAGAGGGGAATCTAGTTGGGAGCATCGCAAGATGGGGAAAGAACTTTGGGAGGTCGGAGGAGGCAGGACAGAGGGGAATCGAGGAGAAATCTATCGAACGCTGGAGAAAGAACGGAGGAGGCAGGACAGAGGGGAATCCAGGAGAAAGCTGTTGCACGCTGGGGAAAGATCTTTGGGAGATGGGGGAGGCAGGACAGAGGGGAATCCAGTTGGGAGCATCACAAGATGGGGAAAGAAGTTTGGGAGATGGGGGAGGCAGGACAGAGGGGAATCGAGGAGAAAGCTATAGCAAACTGGGGAAAGAACTTTGGGAAATCAGAGGAGGCTGGACAGAGGGGAAATCAATAGAAACCTATGGCACTCTAGGGAAAGAACTTTCGGAGATCTGAGGAGGCAGGACAGAGGGGAATCCAGTTGGGAGCATCGCAAGATGGGGAAAGAACTTTGGGAAATCGGAGGAGGCAGGACAAAGGGGAATCCAGGAGAAATCTATCAAGGAGAAATCTATCGCACGCTAGGGAAAGAACTTTGGGAGATCGGAGTAGGCAGGACAGAGGGGAATCCAGGAGAAATTTATAGCAAGCTGGGGAAAGAACTTTGGGAGATCGCAGTAGGCAGGACAGAGGGGAATCCAGGAGAAATCTATCGCACGCTGGAGAAAGAACTTTGGGAGATCGGTGGAGGCAGGACAGAGGGGAATCCAGGAGAAAGCTGTTGCACGCTGGGGAAAGAAATTTGGGAGATCTGAGGAGGCAGGACAGAGGGGAATCCAGGAGAAAGCTATCGCAAGCTGGGGATAGAACTTTGGGAGATGGGGGAGGCAGGACAGAGCGGAATCCAGAAGAAAGCTATAGCAAACTGGGGAAAGAACTTTGGGAGGTCGGAGGAGGCAGGACAGAGGGTAATCCAGAAGAAATCTATCGCAAGCTGGGGAAAGAACTTTGGGAGACCTGAGGAGGCAGGACAGAGGGGAATCCAGGAGGGAGCATCACAGGATGGGGAAAGAACTTTGGGAGATGGGGGAGGCAGGACAGAGGGGAATCTAGTTGGGAGCATCGCAAGATGGGGAAAGAACTTTGGGAGGTCGGAGGAGGCAGGACAGAGGGGAATCCAGGAGAAAGCTATAGCAAACTGGGGAAAGAACTTTGGGAAATCGGAGGAGGCAGGACAGAGGGGAATCCAATAGAAAGCTATCGTACTCTAGGGAAAGTACTTTCGGAGATCTGAGGAGGCAGGACAGAGGGGAATCCAGGAGGGAGCATCACAAGATGGGGAAAGAACTTTGGGAAATCGCAGTAGGCAGGACAGAGGGGAATCCAGGAGAAATCTATCGAACGCTGGAGAAAGAACGGAGGAGGCAGGACAGAGGGGAATCCAGGAGAAAGCTGTTGCACGCTGGGGAAAGAACTTTGGGAGATCTGAGGAGGTAGGACAGAGGGGAATCCAGGAGAAAGCTATCGCACGGAGGGAAAGAACTTTGGGAGATCGGAGTAGGCAGGACAGAGGGGAATCCAGGAGAAATCTACCGCAAGCTGGGGAAAGAACTTTGGGAGATGGGGGAGGCAGGACAGAGGGGAATCCAGTTGGGAGCATCACAAGATGGGGCAAGAAGTTTGGGAGATGGGGGAGGCAGGACAGAGGGGAATCGAGGAGAAAGCTATAGCAAACTGGGGAAAGAACTTTGGGAAATCAGAGGAGGCTGGACGGAGGGGAAATCAATAGAAACCTATCGCACTCTAGGGAAAGAACTTTCGGAGATCTGAGGAGGCAGGACAGAGGGGAATCCAGTTGGGAGCATCGCAAGATGGGGAAAGAACTTTGGGAAATCGGAGGAGGCAGGACAAAGGGGAATCCAGGAGAAATCTATCAAGGAGAAATCTATCGCACGCTAGGGAAAGAACTTTGGGAGATCGGAGTAGGCAGGACAGAGGGGAATCCAGGAGAAATTTATAGCAAGCTGGGGAAAGAACTTTGGGAAATCGGAGTAGGCAGGACAGAGGGGAATCCAGGAGAAATCTATCGCACGCTGGAGAAAGAACTTTGGGAGATCGGTGGAGGCAGGACAGAGGGGAATCCAGGAGAAAGCTGTTGCACGCTGGGGAAAGAACTTTGGGAGATCTGAGGAGGCAGGACAGAGGGGAATCCAGGAGAAAGCTATCGCACGGAGGGAAAGAACTTTGGGAGATCGGAGTAGGCAGGACAGAGGGGAATCCAGGAGAAATCTATCGCAAGCTGGGGATAGAACTTTGGGAGATGGGGGAGGCAGGACAGAGCGGAATCCAGGAGAAAGCTATAGCAAACTGGGGAAAGAACTTTGGGAGGTCGGAGGAGGCAGGACAGAGGGTAATCCAGGAGGGAGCATCACAGGATGGGGAAAGAACTTTGGGAGATGGGGGAGGCAGGACAGAGGGGAATCCAGGAGAAAGCTATAGCAAACTGGGGAAAGAACTTTGGGAAATCGGAGGAGGCAGGACAGAGGGGAATCCAATAGAAAGCTATCGTACTCTAGGGAAAGTACTTTCGGAGATCTGAGGAGGCAGGACAGAGGGGAATCCAGGAGGGAGCATCACAAGATGGGGAAAGAACTTTGGGAAATCGCAGTAGGCAGGACAGAGGGGAATCCAGGAGAAATCTATCGAACGCTGGAGAAAGAACGGAGGAGGCAGGACAGAGGGGAATCCAGGAGAAAGCTGTTGCACGCTGGGGAAAGAACTTTGGGAGATCTGAGGAGGTAGGACAGAGGGGAATCCAGGAGAAAGCTATCGCACGGAGGGAAAGAACTTTGGGAGATCGGAGTAGGCAGGACAGAGGGGAATCCAGGAGAAATCTACCGCAAGCTGGGGAAAGAACTTTGGGAGATGGGGGAGGCAGGACAGAGGGGAATCCAGTTGGGAGCATCACAAGATGGGGCAAGAAGTTTGGGAGATGGGGGAGGCAGGACAGAGGGGAATCGAGGAGAAAGCTATAGCAAACTGGGGAAAGAACTTTGGGAAATCAGAGGAGGCTGGACAGAGGGGAAATCAATAGAAACCTATCGCACTCTAGGGAAAGAACTTTCGGAGATCTGAGGAGGCAGGACAGAGGGGAATCCAGTTGGGAGCATCGCAAGATGGGGAAAGAACTTTGGGAAATCGGAGGAGGCAGGACAAAGGGGAATCCAGGAGAAATCTATCAAGGAGAAATCTATCGCACGCTAGGGAAAGAACTTTGGGAGATCGGAGTAGGCAGGACAGAGGGGAATCCCGGAGAAATCTATCGCACGCTGGAGAAAGAACTTTGGGAGATCGGTGGAGGCAGGACAGAGGGGAATCCAGGAGAAAGCTGTTGCACGCTGGGGAAAGAACTTTGGGAGATCTGAGGAGGCAGGACAGAGGGGAATCCAGGAGAAATTTATAGCAAGCTGGGGAAAGAACTTTGGGAGATCTGAGGAGGCAGGACAGAGGGGAATCCAGGAGAAAGCTATCAAGGAGAAATCTATCGCACGCTAGGGAAAGAACTTTGGGAGATCGGAGTAGGCAGGACAGAGGGGAATCCAGGAGAAATTTATAGCAAGCTGGGGAAAGAACTTTGGGAAATCGGAGTAGGCAGGACAGAGGGGAATCCAGGAGAAATCTATCGAACGCTGGAGAAAGAACGGAGGAGGCAGGACAGAGGGGAATCCAGGAGAAAGCTGTTGCACGCTGGGGAAAGAACTTTGGGAGATCTGAGGAGGTAGGACAGAGGGGAATCCAGGAGAAAGCTATCGCACGGAGGGAAAGAACTTTGGGAGATCGGAGTAGGCAGGACAGAGGGGAATCCAGGAGAAATCTACCGCAAGCTGGGGAAAGAACTTTGGGAGATGGGGGAGGCAGGACAGAGGGGAATCCAGTTGGGAGCATCACAAGATGGGGCAAGAAGTTTGGGAGATGGGGGAGGCAGGACAGAGGGGAATCGAGGAGAAAGCTATAGCAAACTGGGGAAAGAACTTTGGGAAATCAGAGGAGGCTGGACAGAGGGGAAATCAATAGAAACCTATCGCACTCTAGGGAAAGAACTTTCGGAGATCTGAGGAGGCAGGACAGAGGGGAATCCAGTTGGGAGCATCGCAAGATGGGGAAAGAACTTTGGGAAATCGGAGGAGGCAGGACAAAGGGGAATCCAGGAGAAATCTATCAAGGAGAAATCTATCGCACGCTAGGGAAAGAACTTTGGGAGATCGGAGTAGGCAGGACAGAGGGGAATCCAGGAGAAATTTATAGCAAGCTGGGGAAAGAACTTTGGGAAATCGGAGTAGGCAGGACAGAGGGGAATCCAGGAGAAATCTATCGCACGCTGGAGAAAGAACTTTGGGAGATCGGTGGAGGCAGGACAGAGGGGAATCCAGGAGAAAGCTGTTGCACGCTGGGGAAAGAACTTTGGGAGATCTGAGGAGGCAGGACAGAGGGGAATCCAGGAGAAAGCTATCGCAAGCTGGGGATAGAACTTTGGGAGATGGGGGAGGCAGGACAGAGCGGAATCCAGGAGAAAGCTATAGCAAACTGGGGAAAGAACTTTGGGAGGTCGGAGGAGGCAGGACAGAGGGTAATCCAGAAGAAATCTATCGCAAGCTGGGGAAAGAACTTTGGGAGATCGGAGTAGGCGGGACAGAGGGGAATCCAGGAGAAATCTATCGCAAGCTGGGGATAGAACTTTGGGAGATGGGGGAGGCAGGACAGAGCGGAATCCAGGAGAAAGCTATAGCAAACTGGGGAAAGAACTTTGGGAGGTCGGAGGAGGCAGGACAGAGGGTAATCCAGAAGAAATCTATCGCAAGCTGGGGAAAGAACTTTGGGAGATCTGAGGAGGCAGGACAGAGGGGAATCCAGGAGGGAGCATCACAGGATGGGGAAAGAACTTTGGGAGATGGGGGAGGCAGGACAGAGGGGAATCCAGTTGGGAGCATCGCAAGATGGGGAAAGAAGTTTGGGAGATGGGGGAGGCAGGACAGAGGGGAATCGAGGAGAAAGCTATAGCAAACTGGGGAAAGAACTTTGGGAAATCAGAGGAGGCTGGACAGAGGGGAAATCAATAGAAACCTATCGCACTCTAGGGAAAGAACTTTCGGAGATCTGAGGAGGCAGGACAGAGGGGAATCCAGTTGGGAGCATCGCAAGATGGGGAAAGAACTTTGGGAAATCGGAGGAGGCAGGACAAAGGGGAATCCAGGAGAAATCTATCAAGGAGAAATCTATCGCACGCTAGGGAAAGAACTTTGGGAGATCGGAGTAGGCAGGACAGAGGGGAATCCAGGAGAAATTTATAGCAAGCTGGGGAAAGAACTTTGGGAAATCGGAGTAGGCAGGACAGAGGGGAATCCAGGAGAAATCTATCGCACGCTGGAGAAAGAACTTTGGGAGATCGGTGGAGGCAGGACAGAGGGGAATCCAGGAGAAAGCTGTTGCACGCTGGGGAAAGAACTTTGGGAGATCTGAGGAGGCAGGACAGAGGGGAATCCAGGAGAAAGCTATCGCACGGAGGGAAAGAACTTTGGGAGATCGGAGTAGGCAGGACAGAGGGGAATCCAGGAGAAATCTATCGCAAGCTGGGGATAGAACTTTGGGAGATGGGGGAGGCAGGACAGAGCGGAATCCAGGAGAAAGCTATAGCAAACTGGGGAAAGAACTTTGGGAGGTCGGAGGAGGCAGGACAGAGGGTAATCCAGAAGAAATCTATCGCAAGCTGGGGAAAGAACTTTGGGAGATCTGAGGAGGCAGGACAGAGGGGAATCCAGGAGGGAGCATCACAGGATGGGGAAAGAACTTTGGGAGATGGGGGAGGCAGGACAGAGGGGAATCCAGTTGGGAGCATCGCAAGATGGGGAAAGAAGTTTGGGAGATGGGGGAGGCAGGACAGAGGGGAATCCAGGAGAAAGCTATAGCAAACTGGGGAAAGAACTTTGGGAAATCGGAGGAGGCAGGACAGAGGGGAATCCAATAGAAAGCTATCGTACTCTAGGGAAAGTACTTTCGGAGATCTGAGGAGGCAGGACAGAGGGGAATCCAGTAGGGAGCATCACAAGATGGGGAAAGAACTTTGGGAAATCGCAGTAGGCAGGACAGAGGGGAATCCAGTAGAAAGCTATCGCATGCTGGGGAAAGGACCTTGGGAGAGGGCAAGACAGAGGGGAATCCAGTAGAAAACTATCGCACGCTGGGGGAGGGAGGTTGGGATATCGGAGAGGGCAAGACAGAGGGGAATCCAGTAGAAAACTATCGCACGCTGGGGGAGGGAGGTTGGTATATCGGAGAGGGCAAGACAGAGGGGAATCCAGTAGAAAGCTATCGCACGCTGGGGAAAGGACCTTGGGGGACCGGAGGGGGCAAGACAGAGAGGAATCCAGTAGAAAGCTATCGCATGCTGGGGAAAGGACCTTGGGAGAGGGCAAGACAGAGGGGAATCCAGTAGAAAACTATTGCACGCTGGGGAGGGAGGTTGGGATATCGGAGAGGGCAAGACAGAAAGGAATCCAGTAGAAAGCTATCGCACGCTGGGGAAAGGACCTTGGGAGACCAGAGGGGGCAGGACAGAGGGGAATGCAGTAGAAAGCTATAGCACGCTGGGGGAGAGAGGTTGGGATACCGGAGAGGGCAAGACAGAGGGGAATCCAGTAGAAAGCTATCGCAAGCTGGGGGAGGGACCTTGGGAGACTGGAGGGGGCAAGACAGAAAGGAATCCAGTAGAAAGCTATCGCAAGCTGGGGGAGGGACCTTGGGAGACTGGAGGGGGCAAGACAGAAAGGAATCCAGTAGAAAGCTATCGCATGCTGGGGAAAGGACCTTGGGAGAGGGCAAGACAGAGGGGAATCCAGTAGAAAACTATCGCACGCTGGGGGAGGGAGGTTGGGATATCGGAGAGGGCAAGACAGAGGGGAATCCAGTAGAAAACTATCGCACGCTGGGGGAGGGAGGTTGGTATATCGGAGAGGGCAAGACAGAGGGGAATCCAGTAGAAAGCTATCGCACGCTGGGGAAAGGACCTTGGGGGACCGGAGGGGGCAAGACAGAGAGGAATCCAGTAGAAAGCTATCGCATGCTGGGGAAAGGACCTTGGGAGAGGGCAAGACAGAGGGGAATCCAGTAGAAAACTATCGCACGCTGGGGGAGGGAGGTTGGGATATCGGAGAGGGTAAGACAGAAAGGAATCCAGTAGAAAGCTATCGCACGCTGGGGAAAGGACCTTGGGAGACCAGAGGGGGCAGGACAGAGGGGAATGCAGTAGAAAGCTATAGCACGCTGGGGGAGAGAGGTTGGGATACCGGAGAGGGCAAGACAGAGGGGAATCCAGTAGAAAGCTATCGCAAGCTGGGGGAGGGACCTTGGGAGACTGGAGGGGGCAAGACAGAAAGGAATCCAGTAGAAAGCTATCGCAAGCTGGGGGAGGGACCTTGGGAGACTGGAGGGGGCAAGACAGAAAGGAATCCAGTAGAAAGCTATCGCATGCTGGGGAAAGGACCTTGGGAGAGGGCAAGACAGAGGGGAATCCAGTAGAAAACTATCGCACGCTGGGGGAGGGAGGTTGGGATATCGGAGAGGGCAAGACAGAGGGGAATCCAGTAGAAAACTATCGCACGCTGGGGGAGGGAGGTTGGTATATCGGAGAGGGCAAGACAGAGGGGAATCCAGTAGAAAGCTATCGCATGCTGGGGAAAGGACCTTGGGAGAGGGCAAGACAGAGGGGAATCCAGTAGAAAACTATCGCACGCTGGGGGAGGGAGGTTGGGATATCGGAGAGGGTAAGACAGAAAGGAATCCAGTAGAAAGCTATCGCACGCTGGGGAAAGGACCTTGGGAGACCAGAGGGGGCAGGACAGAGGGGAATGCAGTAGAAAGCTATAGCACGCTGGGGGAGAGAGGTTGGGATATCGGAGAGGGCAAGACAGAGGGGAATCCAGTAGAAAGCTATCGCAAGCTGGGGGAGGGACCTTGGGAGACTGGAGGGGGCAAGACAGAAAGGAATCCAGTAGAAAGCTATCGCACGCTGGGGAAAGGACCTTGGGAGACCAGAGGGGGCAGGACAGAGGGGAATCCAGTAGAAAGCTATTGCACGCTGGGGGAGGGAGGTTGGGATATCGGAGAGGGCAAGACAGAGGGGAATCCAGTAGAAAGCTATCGCACGCTGGGGGAGGGAGGTTGGCAGACTGGAGGAGGCAAGACAGAGGGGAATCCAGTAGAAAGCTATCGCACGCTGGGGGAGGGAGCTTGGGGGACCGGAGGAGGCAAGACAGAGGGGAATCCAGTAGAAAGCTATCGCACGCTGGGGAAAGGACCTTGGGAGACCAGAGGGGGCAGGAAAGAGAGGAATCCAGTAGAAAGCTACCGCACGCTGGGGAAAGGACCTTGGGAGACTGGAGGGGGCAAGACAAAAAGGAATCCAGTAGAAAGCTATCGCACGCTGGGGAAAGGACCTTGGGAGACCAGAGGGGGCAGGACAGAGGGGAATGCAGTAGAAAGCTATCGCACGCTGGGGGAGGGAGGTTGGGATATCGGAGAGGGCAAGACAGAGGGGAATCCAGTAGAAAGCTATCGCACGCTGGGGAAAGGACCTTGGGAGAGGGCAAGACAGAGGGGAATCCAGTAGAAAACTATCGCACGCTGGGGGAGGGAGGGGAGGGAGGTTGGGATATCGGAGAGGGCAAGACAGAGGGGAATCCAGTAGAAAACTATCGCACGCTGGGGAAAGGACCTTTGGGGACCGGAGGGGGCAGGACAGAGGGGAATCCAGGAGAAATCTATCGCAAGCTGGGGATAGAACTTTGGGAGATGGGGGAGGCAGGACAGAGCGGAATCCAGGAGAAAGCTATAGCAAACTGGGGAAAGAACTTTGGGAGGTCGGAGGAGGCAGGACAGAGGGTAATCCAGAAGAAATCTATCGCAAGCTGGGGAAAGAACTTTGGGAGATCTGAGGAGGCAGGACAGAGGGGAATCCAGGAGGGAGCATCACAGGATGGGGAAAGAACTTTGGGAGATGGGGGAGGCAGGACAGAGGGGAATCTAGTTGGGAGCATCGCAAGATGGGGAAAGAACTTTGGGAGGTCGGAGGAGGCAGGACAGAGGGGAATCCAGGAGAAAGCTATAGCAAACTGGGGAAAGAACTTTGGGAAATCGGAGGAGGCAGGACAGAGGGGAATCCAATAGAAAGCTATCGTACTCTAGGGAAAGTACTTTCGGAGATCTGAGGAGGCAGGACAGAGGGGAATCCAGGAGGGAGCATCACAAGATGGGGAAAGAACTTTGGGAAATCGCAGTAGGCAGGACAGAGGGGAATCCAGGAGAAAGCTGTTGCACGCTGGGGAAAGAACTTTGGGAGATCTGAGGAGGTAGGACAGAGGGGAATCCAGGAGAAAGCTATCGCACGGAGGGAAAGAACTTTGGGAGATCGGAGTAGGCAGGACAGAGGGGAATCCAGGAGAAATCTACCGCAAGCTGGGGAAAGAACTTTGGGAGATGGGGGAGGCAGGACAGAGGGGAATCCAGTTGGGAGCATCACAAGATGGGGCAAGAAGTTTGGGAGATGGGGGAGGCAGGACAGAGGGGAATCGAGGAGAAAGCTATAGCAAACTGGGGAAAGAACTTTGGGAAATCAGAGGAGGCTGGACAGAGGGGAAATCAATAGAAACCTATCGCACTCTAGGGAAAGAACTTTCGGAGATCTGAGGAGGCAGGACAGAGGGGAATCCAGTTGGGAGCATCACAAGATGGGGCAAGAAGTTTGGGAGATGGGGGAGGCAGGACAGAGGGGAATCGAGGAGAAAGCTATAGCAAACTGGGGAAAGAACTTTGGGAAATCAGAGGAGGCTGGACAGAGGGGAAATCAATAGAAACCTATCGCACTCTAGGGAAAGAACTTTCGGAGATCGGAGGAGGCAGGACAAAGGGGAATCCAGGAGAAATCTATCAAGGAGAAATCTATCGCACGCTAGGGAAAGAACTTTGGGAGATCGGAGTAGGCAGGACAGAGGGGAATCCAGGAGAAATTTATAGGAAGCTGGGGAAAGAACTTTGGGAAATCGGAGTAGGCAGGACAGAGGGGAATCCAGGAGAAATCTATCGCACGCTGGAGAAAGAACTTTGGGAGATCGGTGGAGGCAGGACAGAGGGGAATCCAGGAGAAAGCTGTTGCACGCTGGGGAAAGAACTTTGGGAGATCTGAGGAGGCAGGACAGAGGGGAATCCAGGAGAAAGCTATAGCAAACTGGGGAAAGAACTTTGGGAAATCGGAGGAGGCAGGACAGAGGGGAAATAAATAGAAAGCTATCACACGCTAGGGAAAGAACTTTGGGAGATCGGAGTTGGCAGGACAGAGGGGAATCCAGGAGAAAGCTATAGCAAGCTGGGGAAAGAACTTTGGGAAATTGGAGGAGGCAGGACAGAGGGGAATCCAATAGAAAGCTATCACACGCTAGGGAAAGAACTTTGGGAGATGGGGGAGGCAGGACAGAGGGGAATCCAGGAGAAAGCTATAGCAAACTGGGGAAAGAACTTTGGGAAATTGGAGGAGGCAGGACAGAGGGGAATCGAGGAGAAAGCTATAGCAAACTGGGGGAAAACCCTTGGGAGGCCTGAGGAGGTAGAACAGAGGCGAATTCAGAAGAAAGCTATTGCAACGCTGGGGGAAAGAACTTTGGGAGATGGGGGAGGCAGGACAGAGGGGAATCCAGGAGGGAGCATCACAAGATGGGGAAAGAACTTTGGGAGATGGGGGAGGCAGGACATAGGGTAATCCAGGAGAAAGCTATCGCAAGCTTGGGAAAGAACTTTCGGAGATCAGAGGAGGCAGGACAGAGGGGAATCCAGTTGGGAGCATCACAAGATGGGGCAAGAAGTTTGGGAGATGGGGGAGGCAGGACAGAGGGGAAATCAATAGAAAGCTATCGCACAGTAGGGAAAGAACTTTGGGAGGTGGGGGAGGCAGAAAAGAGGGGAATCCAATAGAAAGCTATCACACTCTAGGGAAAGAACTTTCGGAGATCTGAGGAGGCAGGACAGAGGGGAATCCAGGAGAAAGCTATCGCACGGTAGGGAAAGAAGTTTGGGAGATGGGGGAGGCAGGACAGAGGGGAATCTAGGAGAAAGCTATAGCAAACTGGGGAAAGAACTTTGGGAAATCAGAGGAGGCTGGACAGAGGGGAAATCAATAGAAACCTATCGCACAGTAGGGAAAGAACTTTGGGAGGTGGGGGAGGCAGAAAAGAGGGGAATCCAATAGAAAGCTATCACACTCTAGGGAAAGAACTTTCGGAGATCTGAGGAGGCAGGACAGAGGGGAATCCAGGAGAAAGCTATCGCACGGTAGGGAAAGAAGTTTGGGAGATGGGGGAGGCAGGACAGAGGGGAATCTAGGAGAAAGCTATAGCAAACTGGGGAAAGAACTTTGGGAAATCTGAGGAGGCAGGACAGAGGGGAATCCAGTTGGGAGCATCGCAAGATGGGGAAAGAACTTTGGGAAATCGGAGGAGGCAGGACAGAGGGGAATCCAGGAGAAATCTATCGCACGCTGGAGAAAGAACTTTGGGAAATCGGAGGAGGCAGGACAGAGGGGAATCCAATAGAAAGCTATCACACGCTAGGGAAAGAACTTTGGGAAATCGGAGGAGGCAGGACAGAGGGGAAATCAATAGAAAGCTATCACACGCTAGGGAAAGAACTTTGGGAGATCAGAGTAGGCAGGACAGAGGGGAATCCAGGAGAAATCTATCCAGGAGAAATCTATCGCACGCTAGGGAAAGAACTTTGGGAGATCGCAGTAGGCAGGACAAAGGGGAATCCAGGAGAAATCTATCGCACGCTAGGGAAAGAACTTTGGGAGATCGGAGTAGGCAGGACAGAGGGGAATCCAATAGAAAGCTATCACACGCAAGGGAAAGAACTTTGGGAGATGGGGGAGGCAGGACAGAGGGGAATCCAGGAGAAAGCTATAGCAAACTGGGGAAAGAACTTTGGGAAATTGGAGGAGGCAGGACAGAGGGGAATCCAATAGAAAGCTATCGTACTCTAGGGAAAGAACTTTCGGAGATATGAGGAGGCAGGACAGAGGGGAATCCAGGAGAAAGCTATAGCAAACTGGGGGAAAACCCTTGGGAGGCCTGAGGAGGTAGAACAGAGGCGAATTCATAAGAAAGCTATTGCAACGCTGGGGGAAAGAACTTTGGGAGATGGGGGAGGCAGGACAGAGGGGAATCCAGGAGGGAGCATCACAAGATGGGGAAAGAACTTTGGGAGATGGGGGAGGCAGGACAGAGAGTAATCCAGGAGAAAGCTATCGCAAGCTGGGGAAAGAACTTTGGGAAATTGGAGGAGGCAGGACAGAGGGGAATCCAATAGAAAGCTATCGTACTCTAGGGAAAGAACTTTCGGAGATATGAGGAGGCAGGACAGACGGGAATCCAGGAGAAAGCTATAGCAAACTGGGGAAAGAACTTTGGGAAATCGGAGGAGGCAAGATAGAGGGAAAATCAATAGAAAGCTATCTCACACTGGGGAAAGAACTTTGGGAGGTCGGAGGAGGCAGGACAGAGAGGAATCCAGGAGGGAGCATCACATGCTGGGGGAAAGAACTTTGGGAGATGGGGGAGGCAGGACAGAGGGGAAATCAATAGAAAGCTATCGCACGGTAGGGAAAGAACTTTGGGAGGTGGGGGAGGCAGAACAGAGGGGAATCCAATAGAAAGCTATCACACTCTAGGGAAAGAACTTTCGGAGATCAGAGGAGGCAGGACAGAGGGGAATCCAGTAGGGAGCATCACAAGATGGGGAAAGAACTTTGGGAGATGGGGGAGGCAGGACAGAGGGGAATCCAATAGAAAGCTATCACACTCTAGGGAAAGAACTTTAGGAGATCAGAGGAGGCAGGACAGAGGGGAATCCAGTTGGGAGCATCACAAGATGGGGCAAGAACTTTGGGAGATCGGAGTAGGCAGGACAGAGGGGAATCCAGGAGAAAGCTATAGCAAACTGGGGAAAGAACTTTGGGAAATCGGAGGAGGCAAGATAGAGGGAAAATCAATAGAAAGCTATCTCACACTGGGGAAAGAACTTTGGGAGATGAGAGAGGCAGGACAGAGGGGAATCCAGGAGAAAGCTATTGCACGCTGGGGAAAGAACTTTGGGAGGTCGGAGGAGGCAGGACAGAGGGGAATCCAGGAGGGAGCATCACATGCTGGGGGAAAGAACTTTGGGAGATGGGGGAGGCAGGACAGAGGGGAAATCAATAGAAAGCTATCGCACGGTAGGGAAAGAACTTTCGGAGGTGGGGGAGGCAGAACAGAGGGGAATCCAATAGAAAGCTATCACACTCTAGGGAAAGAACTTTCGGAGATCAGAGGAGGCAGGACAGAGGGGAATCCAGTAGGGAGCATCACAAGATGGGGAAAGAACTTTGGGAGATGGGGGAGGCAGGACAGAGGGGAATCCAGGAGAAAGCTATCGCAAGCTTGGGAAAGAACTTTCGGAGATCAGAGGAGGCAGGACAGAGGGGAATCCAGTTGGGAGCATCACAAGATGGGGCAAGAAGTTTGGGAGATGGGGGAGGCAGGACAAAGGGGAATCCAGGAGAAATCTATCGCACGCTAGGGAAAGAACTTTGGGAGATCGGAGTAGGCAGGACAGAGGGGAATCCAATAGAAAGCTATCACACGCTAGGGAAAGAACTTTGGGAGATGGGGGAGGCAGGACAGAGGGGAATCCAGGAGAAAGCTATAGCAAACTGGGGAAAGAACTTTGGGAAATTGGAGGAGGCAGGACAGAGGGGAATCCAATAGAAAGCTATCGTACTCTAGGGAAAGAACTTTCGGAGATATGAGGAGGCAGGACAGAGGGGAATCCAGGAGAAAGCTATAGCAAACTGGGGGAAAACCCTTGGGAGGCCTGAGGAGGTAGAACAGAGGCGAATTCATAAGAAAGCTATTGCAACGCTGGGGGAAAGAACTTTGGGAGATGGGGGAGGCAGGACAGAGGGGAATCCAGGAGGGAGCATCACAAGATGGGGAAAGAACTTTGGGAGATGGGGGAGGCAGGACAGAGAGTAATCCAGGAGAAAGCTATCGCAAGCTGGGGAAAGAACTTTGGGAAATTGGAGGAGGCAGGACAGAGGGGAATCCAATAGAAAGCTATCGTACTCTAGGGAAAGAACTTTCGGAGATATGAGGAGGCAGGACAGACGGGAATCCAGGAGAAAGCTATAGCAAACTGGGGAAAGAACTTTGGGAAATCGGAGGAGGCAAGATAGAGGGAAAATCAATAGAAAGCTATCTCACACTGGGGAAAGAACTTTGGGAGGTCGGAGGAGGCAGGACAGAGAGGAATCCAGGAGGGAGCATCACATGCTGGGGGAAAGAACTTTGGGAGATGGGGGAGGCAGGACAGAGGGGAAATCAATAGAAAGCTATCGCACGGTAGGGAAAGAACTTTGGGAGGTGGGGGAGGCAGAACAGAGGGGAATCCAATAGAAAGCTATCACACTCTAGGGAAAGAACTTTCGGAGATCAGAGGAGGCAGGACAGAGGGGAATCCAGTAGGGAGCATCACAAGATGGGGAAAGAACTTTGGGAGATGGGGGAGGCAGGACAGAGGGGAATCCAATAGAAAGCTATCACACTCTAGGGAAAGAACTTTAGGAGATCAGAGGAGGCAGGACAGAGGGGAATCCAGTTGGGAGCATCACAAGATGGGGCAAGAACTTTGGGAGATCGGAGTAGGCAGGACAGAGGGGAATCCAGGAGAAAGCTATAGCAAACTGGGGAAAGAACTTTGGGAAATCGGAGGAGGCAAGATAGAGGGAAAATCAATAGAAAGCTATCTCACACTGGGGAAAGAACTTTGGGAGATGAGAGAGGCAGGACAGAGGGGAATCCAGGAGAAAGCTATTGCACGCTGGGGAAAGAACTTTGGGAGGTCGGAGGAGGCAGGACAGAGGGGAATCCAGGAGGGAGCATCACATGCTGGGGGAAAGAACTTTGGGAGATGGGGGAGGCAGGACAGAGGGGAAATCAATAGAAAGCTATCGCACGGTAGGGAAAGAACTTTCGGAGGTGGGGGAGGCAGAACAGAGGGGAATCCAATAGAAAGCTATCACACTCTAGGGAAAGAACTTTCGGAGATCAGAGGAGGCAGGACAGAGGGGAATCCAGTAGGGAGCATCACAAGATGGGGAAAGAACTTTGGGAGATGGGGGAGGCAGGACAGAGGGGAAT